>NC_081418.1:122257383-122562562 GCF_949786415.1 Peromyscus eremicus | reverse complement strand
GAATTGATATATTTGGGTAAGAGATGCTTTTGAATTTTTTCTATTAACTAAGCAAGCAGTTGCACACTGTGCCTAGACCATATGAAGTTTTACAGAATGCCATCAAGACACACCTATTTGTGTTGTCAATGTCCATTTTTACCTGTGTATTAGAACACAAGAATATTTTAGGAAGGGAGTCTGCTATCTTACAAACATGTTACTCCTCCAAGCTAAGGGAACAGTAACCTTCAATCTGCTTACCTGTCCATTCAGATGTATGACAAGTTTAGAAAGGGAAAAACAAAGCGTTTATTTGACTCAGATTATCATTCCAGGTTTACTGGAAGATAAAAGAAACATATATGCATATCTCTTATAAAAATTACTTTAGCATGAAGGAACATTCATATAAGGATACAGGACTGTGATGCATCTTCCATGCTATAGCTTTGAAATAACAGGAGTGGTCTTTACATCATTCTTCTACTATTATCTTATATCTGTCCTATCTCATAATTCATAGGCCATTCAAGATGCACTTCCTTGTTACTATACTATATGAAACAATAAGAATGCAGACCCAAGGAACATGTTTCCTAAGAAGAGCTTGGTATATTGACAGAAATTTGCATACAAGTCTCACTGAGCTTAATGCCACTTAACATATATGTGAGGTCTGCAGAGATGGCTCAGGAGTTAAGAGCAAGGCTGCTCTTGCGGAGATTCTGAGTTCAGTTCCCATCAGTCAGCTCACAATCTTCTGTATGTAACTCCAGGGGATCCAGTGCCCTCTTCTGGACTCTAAGAAAACCTGAATTTATAGGTACATATACCCAAACATACACATACATGCACGTAATTAAAAATAACGTGTCTTTTTTTTCTATCCCCCCTCCTCCTCCCACCTCCCTCCTCCTCCTCCCCCTCCTACCACTCCTCCCCTTTCTCCTCCTCCTCCTCCTCCTCCTCCTCCTCCTCCTCCTCCTCTTCTCTTTGAGACAGGATTTCAAGTAGCTCAGGATTGCCTCAAGCTCACTATGTAGTGGAACTAGACCTTGAACATCTGGTTCTTTTGCCTCTGAATTCTGATTACAGACTTGCATCACTGTATTTGGCTAAAGATTGATTTTTTCAGATTATTTTATTTATTTATTTATTTATTAATTTTGTATTTCTATTGTTCCATAGCCTTCTTTTGTACAATAGTGGGACATAATCTGTGAGAATGCTGTTAACCCCTTTGTAAGATAAGATCAGGAAAGACACCAATAAATAGCTCAAGGAAGAAAAGTAGGGACACAGGCATTGGATTTAGGGACAGAGATGAAGAGAAAAGCCAATAGAAAGTTTAGTTGAGCTATAAGAGGCAGGGAGGGTACACAGCCAGGGTGGAAGGGAGGAACAAAGAGACGGGAGGAAGGAGAAAGGGATAGAGGTGCTGCAGACCTAGGTGCAAGTATGCAACAGATCATGCGAAACAATGTATTCATTACTCTGTAACTATAAATATCATCAGCCAGTGGATGTGACATGTAATATTCAATCCAATTCAGTTGGTGAATAAGTCATATATGAAGCCTAAACTACAGGAACATAGATGAAAACAGTCAGCCAAGCAACAGCAGTACAGAGGTTCCCACCTTTATCTGCAGGGAATGCCTACAACTGCAGACATCACTAACCTTACATTCACATATATTTTGTTTATTTTCTTACACACACATTAATGGGATGATTAATTTTAATCATCATACTAAAGTATTCTCTAACTCATGTCAGTCTCTGTGCACGCCTGTGGGGATTGTCTTGATTATATTGATTGAGGTAGGAAGACTTCCCACTGTGGATGGCATCATTCCCTAGGTAGGAACCCTGAAGTTTATAAGAGGGAAGGAAGTGAGCTGAGCATAAGTGTGCATATATTAATTATTTCCTCTCTGCTTCTTGACTAGGCTTGCAATGTGACCAATTGTCTCAAGTTCCTGCTGCGGTGACTTCCCCACAATAATGGGTTACTATCCAGAACATGAGCTAAAATAAATCCCTTTTCCCCTAAGTTGCTCTTCTCAGGGTATTTTATCATAGCCACAGAAAAATATAATATAATTAAGGTAATTTGTATGTGTGCATAGTTATTATAAATTTTATTTATATGTTAAGAGATTAAAAATAGCCAGAAATGATGGTAGACAGTTTTGGTCCTATAACTCATGGGAGGCAGAGGAAGGCACATCTCTGTGAGTTCAGGACCAGCATGGCCTACTAAGTGAGACGGTGTCTTAAATTTTAAAAAGAGGTAAAATATAACTAATAGTAAGTTATAAAATCATAACATATTATAATACAAGTTATGCAAATATAGTCCCTCTTTTAAAAGGGTCAAAACAAGTGCTAGGTTTCTATATTTCCTTTTCCTTCCTTCTTCTTTCTTTCCCTTTCTTTGTCTTGAGACAAGCTCTTTTGTTAAAGTCTAGGCTGGCCTCAAACTCACTATGTAGCTGAAAATGAACTTGAAGTTCTGGTCCTTCCATTTTTCATCTCCTAATATAGTATTTTATATCAGTAATTTATATATAGTAATTATAGTATTTTCTCAGTGGGATTGGCTTCAGATAAGTAAAGCCAGAGAAAGCAAACTACAGACAAATGGGTATTGCCATATAGCACATTAATAAAGTATGAATTGTAACAAGTGTTAATTAGGAAAGAAATGATGATGAATAACTTGAAGGCAATTGCTTTATGTAGAATTTGAGAGAGGGAGAAGGCGTAATTTGTGAGCTGTGACATGAAAGCTACAGACATAAGCATGTGAAGTGACAGGGCCCATGCAAATGCCCCACAGTCTGCAAGGCTTAGCATGTTAGACTGGCACTTCTCAGACTGCAGTGTGTCTAGGAATCTGTTGTGGGACCTGTGTTTCCACAATGTTCCTCACCTGGCCTCTGTTTCACAATGACTCATGACTCATAGCTCTGGAACCAAGAGTCACACAAACAGTGGGGACGAATTCTGAGGGCTCAATGGTCAGCCAATCTGGCTAAAATGGTAAACTCAAGGATCAGTGAGAGACTCTGTCTCAAAAAATGGACAACAGGTGAGAAAGGCACCTGACATTGACCTCTGCACAGTGACATATATGGGAAGAGTGGGAAGATTTGTATCTCCAAGTGCACACAAATGTATAACACACACACACACACACACACACACACACACACACACACAAACACACACTACGAGATGTTAAATGAGGCCACATATGTGGGGTTCTGCTTCAACAAGACAAATGGCTGTAAGATGAGGACTAGACAAAAGGATACAGTTGCACAGAGGGAGGCCACAGGAGGACAGAGCAAGGAGTTGGCCATCTGCATGCTCCTAAGTGAACCCCAACATAGTCCCCAAAGGCCCCTGCATCTTGAACATTTGTCCTGAGAGCATCCAATCAATAAATTTCTGCTGTATGTCAACCAGTCTGTGGCAGGCTGCTGTGACCATTCTTGTGAGATGTAGAAGACACTGGGTTATACACATTACATTTAACAATGGATTCCTTCATGTTCACTCAGCTTGGCAGAGGAGCGGAGGGAGAACACTGGACAAAGATTGATGGTTTGTAGTAGTAGTTTCTGTTAACAATATGAGGGACATGATGGAGACTCTGAAACATTCATACATAGGTCTGTCTAGAGGGCTTCTGGCCATCAGAATGTGCAACATTTCCATATGATTTGCATGTGCACAGAGAAATGAAAAATATTGAGCTTTATTATATATATTTTTAAAGTGTGCAAATGTGTTATGCACAGTACAAGTGATGTGTATGATGTGTACAGTGTGTATGTGCATATGTGTGTGTGTGTGTGTGTGTAAGCATGGAGGCCACAGGTAGATGTTGGGAGTCTTCCTCTACCTCTACTCATCTTATTTTTTGAGGCAGGGTACTTCATTGAACCTAGAACTCAATGTTTATGTTAGACTGGCTGGCCAGAAAGCCCCTGGGGATGTGCCTGACTCCTCCTCCCACCAGTGTTGGGGTTACAGGTGTATTCCACCCTGTAAGGCTTTGACATGCGGTTGCTCATGGCCTCATTATTACACAGCAGGCACTTAATCTACTGAGTGACCTCCCCCAACCCTGTTATAATTTTTAACAAGGTTTCCAGAGATGTTACAGACAGCTACAGTAGATAATGCATGTATAAACAAATGCAGAAAATATGACTTGGTTTGTATCCTTTCCCAGACATGGCAGGTATTAAATAGGAAGTAAGATTTTTTTCTTCCCTTCAATCCTCAGAATGTTCACACTTGAAAACACCTGCTTTTATCTTGCATGAGAAGCCAAGCAGCTGTGTAAAGGATAACACATCCTACCAATGCCCTTAGCACCAGGCCCTTGGTAATTGCCCATTTAAATGAAAAAAGTAACTGCTAATACATATGCATTACTGAAAGGCACGCTCCAATCTTCCTTGCCAACCTGCACATTTCTATAATAAGCCATTTGTTCAGAGCTCAATTATTTTGTTATATTTGATTAAACAAAATCAGCACTGCAGAAATTCTATTGGGGTAAATTGACATCTTTTCTCAAGAAAATCAACCCCTTTGCTGGGCATGCTTTTAATAGTGAATTTTCCCAGTATCAATGGCCATATTTGAGCATGATTCTTGAGAACTGCTTTTAAGATTGACAGACAGCAACCTTACAGATTGCTGTTACAAAACAGTTACCATGTCAACAGATCAAAAATTACTCAGCCTAAGAGATAGCTCTGTGATATTCATAAGACTTGGCAGGTAGGAATTAACTATTAAAGCCTTGTAATTAGTTTCTTAATCCAGAGCTTGGAAGTGATAATAGTTTAATGCCTAGGCTACGTCAATAACATTTAGGCATTATGATTCATTCAAAAAGTGGATATACTAATGCTGCTACTGAGTACATGAAAATAGGATGAAATGAGTATGGGCCTGGGTTAGGTAAGTAAACTTCCTGGTTATTGTAATGGAGCATTATTTATCTAATAAAGATATTGTCATCAAGCCCTTCTATTATTAAAATCATCACTGTGGTAGTTTGAAAAAGAAATGCTCCCATAGCTACACGTATTTGAACACTTGGTATCCAGTCGGTGGCACTGTTGGAGTTGGTTGTGGACTCTTTAAAAGATTCAGCTTTGATGGAGGAAATACATCATGGGTTGGGCAGGTTTTGAGGATTTATATCCTGGCACTGCCTACTTTCTGATCTCCCCTTCTCTTTTTCTCTCCTCCCTGTGTAGATTAAATGTGACTAGCCACCTTCCTATTCCTGTCACCATGTCATTGCTTCCTGCCTTGATGGACTCTCCTGCTGGAACCATAAGCAAAAATAAACCCCTTTTATAACCTACCTTTGGTCATATAAAGGTAGACTAATAGAATCACTTTCATCATCATCATTATTACTATCATCTTCATTTTGCTTTTTTCCCCCTTTCATGGACTACACATTTGGGTCTTGAGAATTTGTCCTATATCATAACAGCCCTGTAATAGTTCTGGAGGTTCTTCCTTCATGCCCTTGATTAGAATATTTTCTTTTAAAGTGTGTGTGTGTGTGTGTGTGTGTGTGTGTGTGTGTGTGTGTGTGTATGTGTGTGTGTAGAGTATAGTATACATTCTTGGGTATGTTTGTACACATGTGTATATGTGCTTGTAGTCACCAGAGGTTGATTTCATATATCTTTTATCCCTCTTTATCTTGTTTTGTTTTTGAGACAGGGTCTCTTCCTGAACCAAAATCTCATCAAGTAACTTGACTCGCTGGCCAGTGAACTACAGGATTTCTTCTATATTCAACTCCCCAAGAACTGGGATTACAAGCATTTGCCACCATGTTTAGCTTTGTTACATACATTCTGGGGATTTAACTTAGGTCCTCATGCTTGTCTGATTAGGTACATTTCTTAGTTTCTTTCAAAGACTGGCCCACATTAAAGTTATTCCATCCTTTTCCGATCCCTCTGGTGGATTGTTTATTCTCTAGCTCTACCCTAACTTCTGTCAGTTCTAAGGCCACTTCTGCAAGGAGGCTAGTCCTTATTTCCTATTTAGGTACAATTCCCTTATATGGGCATCCACAGCTTATAATTTATCATGGGTCTATTGTCATCTGTATCTGCTTCCACTGCTGTGTGCTCAGGTCCATGAGGGCAGAAATGATGTTTTTTGCTGGTTCAGTGTTCACCTTATAGAAAGATGCCTGCCTGGCATAAGACAGATGACCAATAAGTATGAATCAGATAAGTCGCAATATGGTGGCTACTTATAATCAGAGGTAGCAGAAACTCAGAGCTTACCATGGACCAGGCACTTTACCATGCGTGTTGCCTGCAACAGTAAGACTATGAATCTTTGAGTGATAGATGCTTCTTGTGCCTCTGATAGAGAAAAACAAATAAATAAAGTAGATGGTCTGAATGTTTATATCTCCCCTGTGAACAAAAGTTTCTAGGAGCTATACCTTCTGCTCCATCTTCTACAAGGCTGAGTAACTGATTAGAAGAACTTCAGTGATTGTAGAGACTGTGAAATGTTGCAAGTCCAGAATCAAATTATCTTTGGCCATCTTTAGTCATTTCAAAGGCTATTTATTCCCCTCTGCTGTATCTGACACAACATCTTTGTGACATTAGGTTAATCCTTTGTAATGCACAAACAGACACCTAGCTCTTTATCTAAAAGCCTCAGAATGCTAACAGATAGTGTCTGAGGCTTATAGCAGAGATTGTCCAGCCTTACTTTAGTCTGCCTTCTTAACATTTTTACCAATGTATCTGAAAAGTGGTTTAATTTAGGAATTTCTTTCAGTTCAGCAAATTGTACCAATTTCGAGTATGGAATCTGAGGTGGGAAATCTACATTCCTGGGAGATGGCCACCTATGCTTGGCTTCGGAATCAACTATCTCTCCCTTTGAGGTGAAAATTGCATTTTTTGCAGCAATATTCCTAAGGTCACATTGTCACCAGTGCACTGACATTAGGAAACTGGGCATTATTGGTGAGTAAATTGGATGAATAGGTCTGATGAAAGGCCTCAGATAAGTGTTTCATCTTCATCAACATGTGAAGGTACAGCTAGATGGTATCATGGTGACTTAGGATGCAGTCCTGTACCACACACTGAATCTCCCAGAATCTCAACCTTGGAATCTCTGGTATTCCTTCCCCTGAGCTATCTGTTTCCATTAATAGTCAGCTACCCAGTGTTGGCATTTGGTTAGAAGCCAAATAAACTGAGACAGTAGCCAGTCTATGTTAGTCATCTCAGCTACTGGTTCTAATCTAAACACTTCAACTGACAACACTTTTTAGTAACATTAACAGTGCCTCTCATCTTCAAAAGGTGTGTCTTTGCAGAAGATGGATAGGGGAGTATAAGCTAGAGTTGCTGCATACACTAGAGAAGGAGAGAAGAGCCTTGCTGTTCATTGCTCCTTTGTTGTGAGTAATGATTTTTTTTCTCCTTAATTTTACCCTTCTGCCTTGAGTACAAGTGCCCGGGAATGAAAATATTTGCCAAGTCAAGATGCCCACTATCAAACCCAGACCTTGACTCTAAGAAGCCATAATAACTTTTTATTTTTATTTTTTGGCTAAGGGGGAGATTGATTGCTAGGATTGAAGGGAACCATTAGAGAAAAGCTGGTTGAGCACATCATTTCACAAGAGGGAAAAGCAGAAACAGCTATTTGCAAAATTTGAGGTAGAATGAAAACCATGATTCTTCTCTAATCAGAATCTTGGCCAGGCATCAACAAAGGAGGCCTGATAACCAAAGGGGAAGGGAGGGAATTATAAGCTACCTGGATGTTGGTAGCAAAAGGCCAGCTGGAAGTACATAGTGAAGTGGAAGGGACATGTGAAGAACAGAGCTGGGCAGAGTATTTTTTGTCCTACTGGCTTAGATGTTTGATTCCTCTATGTCTCTCTCACAAATGAGAACCACAGTGAGGACTTCACAGTAATGGTGCGCTTGAGATGAAACCAGCAGATCCAGATCACACACTGACGACTCTTGAGGGTAGCTCATCTCACTGTGGACTTCCCACAGCTCCTCTATTGTTCTCATCTATATTTTAAAAATGATTGAAGCATCTTGGGGATGAGGACAGAATCCAAGGACCCAAACTGACAAGGAGCAGTGTCAGGAGGAGTCTCAGACTGGAGGACACTAGCATACACTCCTTTTGTTCATTTTATCTCATGGATTTAGATGTTTTGGTCTATGACCAAGTAGATCCATTGAGACTTTGATGAGGGTGCAGTGGCAGAGGCCAAGTGGAAGAGCACAGTTTATACCACAAGTTAGGGAACAAAAGAAAAATGGGGAGGTATGAGGGTCCCACAATGCTCGAGTCATGTTCCTGATAGCTTAAAGGTATGCCCCCCTTTCCAGGAGGTCCCACAACCTAAACGTCTGCCATCTCCTCCAAGCACTGCTCTGAGGACAAACCTTTAACATAGGGGCCTTTAGAAAACTTCCAAGATTTAAATTACAGCATCTGGTTATGCTCATTAATTCAGCAGCTTTTGTTTCTCCAGTTAAAATTTGTATATCTGATGTATGTTAAGCATTTAACACTGTTTTGCTCAGTTGTAAGCTTGCTGAAAGCAGTGACTGAGTCTGTTCAATCTCTCTCCATGGCTAGGGCATAGTTAATAATAGTAGTCACTAGGTGTCAGGGTGATAAGGAGCATGAGGTGTGATGACTAGAGACATGAGGGCACAAAATAAATCTTCCTCGCAGAGATAGACCTGCTTTGCACATAGTTCAATCAAACCAGAAATTCCATTCTCAGGGTCAAGGATGATACCTAATCTTCCTCAGAGGGGTGTTTATATGATATTAGAACATAGCAGAAAATTATGTTCCCAAAGGTAGTTAGGCTTAGCCTCCCTTTCCTTCTGTCTCCATTTCTGATGCTGTCTCTGTCTCTCTCTGTCTCTGTCTCTTCGCCCCCCCCTCTCTCACACACATACACACAGACACATAGACACACACACACACACACACACACACACACACACACACAGAGGCAGAGACAGAGACAGAGACAGAGAGACAGAGAGACAGATAGACAGACAGACTTTCATTATATAACCAAGGTTGGCCAACTTTGAATTTGCCATTATCCTATCTTGGTGCTGTGTAAGTTTTTCTGGAAAAAAGTGTAAAGAAACATTTATTCACCCAAGGTAGAGATAAGGCAGGAAAGCATCAGGAAGAGCTTAGCAACTTTTCCGGGTGTGGGGTGTGTACACACTCCTCTCCAAAAGATTTATCTAGCATCTTATTTGCAACCGAAGATAGCCACAAATACCAGACTTTGCATCTACATTCTGTAAAACTTGGAATTATTTTCTCCACCACTAACAAACATCAGTCTCAGATTTTTTTTCAGTTATACTCCAGTTAGGTCTAGGTTTCAAGGCTAGGGCAGGTAAACTGGCATAGATTGGTTTTGGATACATATATAATCAAGCAAACTATGTCTCTCTAAGGGAAGTTTTAGGGACACTTCCTCACTTGATGTGTCTATTTATAACTGGGCATGCATATGATCGAAATTAAATGCATCATGAGAAGAGACTTGTACAGTGAGCAAAGGCCCACATAATAGAAGTCTATAAATTAAAACAAAATCACCCACATTATACCCTTTAGCAACCAAATTACTACTTCCCTTGAACACCATAAAAGTAAACTCCAAATGATAATTAGGTAGCTTGAGTATTGTTACTCATGTGGCCTGCTGTCACTCTTGACTCTTTTGACCTCTAATTTCACTTTGTTTTAAATAAACTTACCTTGATACTTTGCAAATTTGTGTGACTCTTTATTTTAATCATTTGAATAAAACTCTGAAACCCTGGAAACATCTGATCCACTGGTAAAAGAGAGAGAAAAGTACTGAAAGACACAAAGGATTCCATACAAGTCCAGTTTGAACCTGTGAGTTTGGTAAGATTGGCTTATAGGAGCAAGGGTGATTCAAAGGTAGCTTATAGCACAGATAAACCTCATCCACAGAATGGGTGATGACTCACAAAAAGCTGAGCCACTGAAATGTCTCAATCTTAGAGTCAACTTTCTACCTCTATGTTTTCTAGCACCCTCTAGACTAGTGGGTCTCAACCAGTGGGTCACGATCCCTTTGGGAGTCAAATGACCCTTTCACAGGGGTCTCATATATGACATTCTGCATATTAAATATTTATATTATGATTCACAACACTAGCAAAATTTATTTATTATTAGCAAAAAATAAAGTAGAAATGAAAATAATTTTATAGTTGGGGGTCACTTCAACATAAGGAACTATATTAAAGGGTTGCAGCATTAGGAAGGTTGACAACTACTTCTCTAGACAATATGCAGCGAGAACAGGATTATATGCAGCAGGACACACACACACACACACACACACACACACACACACACATACACACAGCGATAGGGAGGGAGACAGAGAGAGACACACAGAGAGACAGAGAGACTGAAAGACACACACAGAGAGGGGACAAGACTGGAACCTCAGGCCAGAGTCTGGTGGTCCTCCCTTTTCTAATAAGAGGGAATATGAACTGCCTCATTGTTATGAGCAGAGACATAGCCATTGATGTACTGACATAGCCACTGGTACACTGTTTTGCTTATTTCATGGCCCAGATAGTCTATAGGTCAACAGAGACTATTGACTTTTTGATGGCTAGTGGTTATGCCTCACCAATGTTATATTAAAGAATGAACTACATCTAGGTAGAGACATGTCATTATTTCCTATGTTAGTATTTAATACAGTTGGATCCCATTTATACTAAAAGATGTCTTAAATCCTTTATGCCACCCTTGTGAGTCTTCTTCTTCTTCTTCTTCTTCTTCTTCTTCTTCTTCTTCTTCTTCTTCTTCTTCTTCTACTTCTTCTTCCTTTTCTTATCAGGTTGTACTTCTATCCATGATATGTAAAAGTCACCTCATAATGTCACATATTGGAAAGGGGAGGCGAACTTCTTAGGGATCATACTGAGCAATGAAATTCCAAAGGTTTCCAAGCTCCTATAAGATAGCAGCTAGGTCATGGAAGCACAACACTCCCTTAAGAAGCCATACTCATGCTCTCAGGTATGTCTATATATCGTGAACCCTCCCTTTCTATTAATACTCCATGCTTAATGTTATGTTAAATTCTCTACTTAATAAACCCAAACTTGGCTTCAAAAAGAAAAAAAGAATTGTTCCATTTGAGATAGTCAACCACCTGGGTAAGGGACCACCTCTTAGCTCAGGAAGGCAGATCTACCTTAAGCCATGCTAAAGAGATGGAAGGAACAATTATCTCATTAACGAGGTTATATACCTTTTCTTCCCAGAACTCCCATTTCTTAGTGCAGTAGCATACATGCAGCTTTGTAAGTCTGCCTAATTTTCTGAATTTACCAAAAAAGCTTAAACTTCCCTTTTCTTTCTTTCAATTTCTTTCCCAAGGCATTCTTTACTTTCTCTAAAACTCTGCTTTCCACAATGTGGCTGCTCATTTGTCATATGGTTGATCTCCATGCCTAACTCAAAAGCATAAGAGTCTCTCATTCTCTTTTTTATCTCCCTCCCACAGGCAGCTGCCAAGATTTCTTCTAGCTTGCCTGCCTTTGGTTTTCTTTTAAGCTCAAACATAATTTTCCATGTTTCCTTTTGAGTCTGTTCTTAAATTCTTTTATTAATGTGACTTAGTATCCCAAGTGGGGACTTCAATTTCCCTAGTAACATGTGGTGACTCTGCCAGGATTTCCTCAAACTTCGAGTAACACCTGGAAGAGATGGCTCCACTACAATGCTCAGCCTCCCAAGGGTTTGGATGACAAGCATACTCTACCACAGCCAACTAGATTTGGCAACATGCCGTGTTGCATATCATCATTGTGGCTTTGGATAGGGGTGGAGGTAGATTCTCCTAAATAGTCACATTGGGGCATGAGTGTTAGGATTCTGCCATCACTCTAGCTTCATGGCCACACACGTACAGTTCAGCAGCTAAGTAAGGGGTCTTGCATCTTATGTCATCAGTGTGCTCTGGTGATTATGAGGGAGCGGTGAGGTCATGCAATCAGCACATGCGTGGTGTAGCTCCTAGAGCGCATCTGTGCATGTTCATGGGCATTCTTAAAAAGCTAGACACAGACACTCCTCCTTCTTCTTCTTTCTGTTCCCTCCTGTCCCCACTATCTCTATATTTTTTTTCTCTCTGCTCTCTGCACGTGCTTCTTCCCCAGGCGTGGTTCTTTTACCCCTCCCCCTCCTCCTAATAAAGCTCTGATACTGGGTTTTGTCATGAACTTTCTGCATGGTAACCAGCACTGCTTATCATTTTTAAAAACAACATTGGTGCTGTGACTTGACAGGCTCTCTCAGCGCTCTGTGTCCAGGACCCTGTACTGAGGTTTATTGGACCTGTAACTTCCTGCTATACTTCTTTCATTTGCCCAGCTGCTGGACAATACCGCACAACACATCCAATAACCAGATTGCTGAGTTTTCCCCTTTCCAATCCCTTGCCATTTCCCGCAACTGTAGCCTGAGATATAATCTTTGCGCTGGACCCCCACGGGGTCCTCAGCTGCGCAGTACCATGACACACTCTTCTTGATGAAGTATTGAATGCTATCTGGACTCTTGGGAAGTCCTTTGGTACTTGTGCCCCCAGCCCTTACCCCTTCTGTGACAATTGTTCGGATAACTTACGTTGATGCTGGTCCATAGACTACCTATCCTGGGGACACCCAAGATAGGAGCCTAGGATCCCATTTGTTATTTTAATTTTTTATTTTTTTCTCTCAGCTGCATTCATGGGACATGGCAGCTTCCTCCTCATGATTCCACTCTTCCTCTGAAATATCCCCAGATAGAAATTTGGCCGCATAACAGCTGCCTGATCCCTGATATTTCATGGGAATTATCTAACTTCTGCCAGCGAATGGGCAAATGAAAAGAGTTACCTTATCCCCATCCTTTTATCTAAGCTCCAAACCCTCCCTTTCTGATTCTTTCTCTTGCCCACTTGCATTCCTGAACCTAAGGAATCTCTGACCCAAAAGAACCTTATCTTATCTGCTCTCTATTCTGTTCTCTGGTACTGGGAGGGCCGCTAAGCAGGACAGGTCTGGAAGCAGGCTAGGATGCATGCAAATAAGTTTATGATCAGGACCCACATGGGGATCACAGTAATCCGGATGGCTCTTTAGCCAGAGATCAGTTTTCAGCCTGCCTCCTGGTGGGTCTTCCTAAAGCTGTCCTCAAGCCAGCAAACGATCAAAAAAAAAAAAAAAATCAAGACACGGAATAAAATCCATCTCTTGTCTCCCAGAGCTCCCTGACATTAGGGCTAAAATTTAAGCATCTGGAGAGCAAGGCTCCTGACCCCACAGGTGGAAGTTTCAGCTGTGGCATTTAAGGTGTGCTATGGGAGAAATGAAAAAGCCTGTGAACAGAATTGCCAAACGCTGGCACACGCTATCCAAGAGGCTGCATAAGGGCTTCCAGGTCCCTGTTTCAGAAGGCTTTTCAGGCTAGTGCATTCCCTGATGGGCCATCAATTGAGCCTTGTTCAAAGTGCCACCTAGAGAGATAATTGGCCAGCTGACTGCCCCCGGGCACCCAGTGGTATGGGGATATCAACCTAAGACCTCCAGTAGACCTCCTGGGTTTGGCCACGGGCCCACAGGGAACCCAGGATGCAGCATGGGGCGATCTGTATCCTTCCTGTTGGACACCGAGCCACTCACTCAGTCCTGAGGGAGTTTTGGGGCCCCACCTCTCCTTCTCATTTCCCTATTGTTCAGGTAGGGGGACAGCCTTACCCACCTCACCAGACTTAATTGTACTTCCAGGGCTACTTAACGGGAAAAGATTTTCCAGCTAAGGTAGAAGCTTTCATCTCATTTGCTCCCTCCATGTGCCTCACTCCAGACCGGTCAGCAATGCTTCTTCTTATCATGCACAGTGATACAGACACGGCCCTGCTCTCTGCCTTGTAACCAATTCCAGAAGAATGAGATCTCACACTACAAGCTTTTCTCTTCCTGGTTCCCTCTTCTAACTACTCAGCTAATTGTTACAGGATCACCATAGAACAGGAGTCCAAGGACCATCAGATATACCCAGGTAGTAAGGAAAAGAAACAGTAACAATCAAAAGGTATTTACACCCCCAGACCAAAAGTTGTCTGGGCTCTGCAAAAAAAAAAAAAAAAAAAAAAAAAAAAAAAAAAAAAAAAAAAAAACAGACTTCAATATAACAATCTATTAGTGTTAAATGCTCTCAGCATTTGATCAACTGTGTCTCCTGGATGCTAAACTAATAAAGGAAACAGGTGCCTTAAAATAATCTGTCTCTGAAAAAGCTTATTTTAGGTAAAAATTACAAACATATTCTCTCTCTCTCTCTCTCTCTCTCTCTCTCTCTCTCTCTCTCTCTTTCATACACACACACATACACACACACACACGCACTAACATTAACCAGCAGAGTACTAAACACTACAATGGCCACCAGCCCAAGATTTTAATTTTTCTCATGGCTGCTTCTTAATATGTTCAAAAATTTTCCAAGCTCCAAAAAATCCACCTGGACAGGTCAGCGAGCTCTAGAACCAGCTTGGACCCACCTGGACAGTACCAAAAAGCAGCAGACAACCCCAGTACAGCTGGCTACCTCAGGACCCCGCTTCTCTACCCCCCAAGAGTCAACCCATGCCCACCAAGTCAGCTGGAAGCAGTTTTTCCGAGAGAAATGACGCCCCTATTCCTGTTCACTCGCTTTTTTATAATAAGCAAAAAGTCTAGAATGTTAGGATTCTGCCACTACTCCAGCTGCATGGCCACACATGCGCAGTTCAGCAGCTAAGTAAGGGGTATTATTATTTTTTAAAACAACAGTGAGAACCAGGTGTCTCCCTGGGAGTCTGTACTTTCCTAGCTGAGTTTCTGAAGCCATCCTAAGAACTCTGTTTACTTTCTCAGAAGTTGTATGGGTTCCCCAAGACAATACAAGAAATAAATGTCAAAGAACACTGAGATTCTAGGAACTGCCAATCACCACATTAACAGTGAGGTTAAAGACTTAGTTTAATCCCAGGACTCAGGAGGCAGAAGCAGGTTGATCTCTGTGAGTTCGAGGCCAGCCTGGTCTACAGAGTGAGTTCCAGGACAGTCTCCAAAGCTATACAAAAAAACAAAACAAAAACCAAACAAAATGTTAGGTGAAAAGTGAGGCTCCAGAAGGCTTTTCACAAAACCTAAAATAAAAGAGGTGGCAGAAGAGGACTGGAAAATCTTCAGTGAAGCCTACAAAAACCAGCCACTGTGGTAGGTGCAGAGACACTCTTAGAGTATCCAAAGGTGACCTAGAGTGCATTAGCATATGAACATATCTCTGGATGGAGATTTTAAGATGCTAATGAGTCATGCATACCTGAAATTGTTTATAAAACTTACCTGAGGAACTACTGAATGTTGAAAGCTACTAGGGAAGGGAGAGTCATTTTTCTGCAGGGGTGTTACCCTTGGTAAGTCACCCATGCTTCAGTGGATGGCCCCACACCCATGTACTTATTACTAGCACTAGAGACTCAGTGATTTTTTTTTTTTACAAAATGCAAGATAGTATGAAGTTGGGAAGAGGATGTGTTGAGGGTTCATGAGGAGTTGGAGGATGAAAGTGGGGGAAGAAAACAATCTAAATGCCCTGTATTCATCTATGAAATTACTACATTATATTATTATTATTATTATTATTATTATTATTATTATTATTATTATAAAAGCTGTGTTGGAAATAGAGGTGGACAAAGAGAAATCAAGATTTATCTAAGAAAGGCTCCAGTTACCAGAATGACATGAAAACTTTCCCCATCCTAACTACGTTTAACAATCAAAGCATGTCTGAAAAAAAATATGAGCCATCTCCCAGAGTAGGCAGCTACTATGTAATGACATATGAAGGATCAGAACTCAGCTGGCATAGGGCTTTTGATTTTTGTACCTGTCCTGGCTCACCAGCTCACTGGTGTTATTGGGAGTGTCTTTGGATTCTTTAATGAACTGTTGCTATTTCTATCACAATCCAAGTGTCCTTGGTTCAATTCTTTGTTCTGGGACATGAGACCTGAAATCTCAGCAGGTGCTCCACTGACTCTGATCTATGCTTAGTATAGAACTGTATTTAACAGACAGAGCATGCCAAGAGCAATCCATGATACGCAATTGGGTCAAAATACCCTTGACAAAGGTAAAGGGCTCCCTGCCAAGCCCAGTGACCTGAGTTTGAACCCTGTGACCCCCATGGTGGAAAGAGAACAGACTCTCTAAAGTTGTCCTCTGACTTTCAATGTGCCCCCATACACCATATAAGTAAATATATAAATAGATGTGTTTTTTTTTTCAAGTACTGCTTATAAAGGCGACACATAGGCTCCATTTCTTTTCAGAAGGCCATTGAACTGTTACATGTTGTTCCTGCTCTGGCCCAGTTCCCCATTGCTAGCATGTGCTATCTTATAGTGAAGTTTCTGCTTCCAAAGCATTTGTGTGCCTTCACTCACAGATCTGCTGTCACATACTTTTCATTTCCTTAACACACTATCTCTATCCCTATACTTCCAAGTAGCTGTGGTGCACTTTGTCAGGGACAGAAAAACCTAGAATGAACACACCAAGCCCAGATACTAGCCAATATCAAGACCATTCAAGTTTATACCCCAACTAAACCCCACAGAAGTAACAAGACAACCTGAGAATTCTAGCTCTCAGTAAAGGTGAAATCACAATGCTTCAGATATAGTTATTTTCACATGTACCTCACATAGTATTACATTCAACTGTTGCAACAGATCTTCATGTATGTATATGGAGTTGTGTGTGTGTGTGTGTGTGTGTGTGTGTGTGTGTGTGTGTGTGTGTGTGTATGTATGCTGTACATACATGTGCATGTGGATAATTTCAGTCATGAGTGTATGTGCAGAGGCCAGAGGAGGACACCTTGGTATTCTGCTCTATCACTCTCTGCCTTACTTCCTTGAGACAAGGCCTCTCACTGAACACAAAGATAGGATGACAGCCAGCAAGCCTCAGTGATCCTCTTATTCAAAAGGTGGTCTGCAGTATTGTGTTTAATGTACAAATATTTTAAGAATGGATCTTCCTCCCTGTTTGTGCCACAGGCTATATTACCTCAGATCTTTGAACATCCAGCACAACAGAAAATAGATTGCATAGTGTTTTCAGGTGGTAAAGGAAATAAGCTGCCCTTACCTGAGAAAACATGCAAAAGACTAGAGTAGACAATTCTTTGAAAAAAACAAAACAAAATAAAACAAAACAAAACAAATAAACAAACAAATAGCTTGAGAAGATAGCTTAGTGGTTAAAGTGATTGCCACACAAGCATGAAGACCAGAAGAGACTGGATCCATAGAACCCCAAGAAAATGCTGGATAGGAATGGTAGCCTACCTGTAATTCCAGCCTTAGAATGTAGAGATAAAGGATCCCCAGAGCAAACTGGCTAGTAAGACTAGCTATATCAGTGAGCTCTGGGTTTGACTGAGAGACTGCCTCTGTGAATGATGTGGAAGAGCAGATGAGGACTATTCATGATAAACCTGTGCTCTCTATATGCACTTTGTGCCCAAGTGCATGCACATGCATACATGAATACCAACATGAAAGTAAAACCACCTTATATATACACACATATGTATCACACACACACGTAAAATAAAAAGAAAACCAAATCACTAACAACAAAAAGGCAGGAAAAATTGAAATGAGTGCTGACCTACGAACATGACTGATACCACTCAGAATGCAAGAAGTGTTCGTTAGAATCCAAGACTCCACCTTCATCTATCATGTCTGTAAAATCAAAAGGCATGATGAGATTGTTGGAATATAATGGGACAAAATTTTCTCACCTTGTTATGCTATTAAAAGTCATTCATCTCTGCACTGTGCAGCACCTAAGGGATGGATAGACCGTACCTGTCTAATGACTAAGTTATTCTCTATACAAATTAGACACCAGCCAGAAAAATGAACACTTTTTTCTAAACTGTGTGCTCACAGCCAAAGATAAACAAAATATCCCACCAAGACAGGAATACAAAGTGATGTATAGAATAGGGCATGAATTCAGTTATACTTTTAAAAATATATTTAATTTTATTTTTGAATTGTGTGTATATGTGTCTGGATATATATATACACACACATGTGACTTCTCAGGGAGACCAGAAACATTCAATTCCTCTGGAGCTGAGTTCCAAGAAGATGCCTGCTGCCTGATGTGTGCTCTGGGAACCAAATTCTGGTCTTTTGTAAGAACAGCACCTGCTCTTAAACCCAGGCCCATCTCTCCTCAGTTACATTTTCCATAAAAGAAGAACCCTCCTTTATAAAGGAAGGCATGAAAACACTATAATAGTGGTGACTTGGATATGTAAACAGGACCTGCTAGAGTATTTTTAAATTTAATTTTGTTTATCATTATTGTATGCATGATATATGTGGGTGGAGGGCAGGGCATATGCAGCCATGTGAAGGTCAGAGAATAAATTTATGCAGTTGGTTCTCTCTTTTATGTGGGTTAGGGGGACTGAACTCAGGTCTCCATGCCTTAGCAGCAAGCATCCACTAAACCATCTCCCCAAAGAGTATTTTGTTGTTGTTTTTGTTATTTTGGTTTTTTTTTTTTTTGAGATAAAATTTCTCTGTGTAGTTTTGGGAACCCTCTCTGGAACTCACTCTGTAGCCCAGGCTGGCCTCAAATTCACAGAGATACACCTGCCTCTGTCTCCCAAGTGCTGGGATTAAAGGTGTGCACTACCTCAGCCTGGCTGTGCGCCACTACTGCCCAGCCAAAAGCATATTCTTAAGGTGTAGTTAACAGTACTAGCATAAAACCAATCATTTCACAATTGTCTGTTCTTTTTTATTGTTCAGCATACCATTATACCTTTTAGCTACAAATGAAATTGAAAGGCACAAAAGTTCAAAATTTGTGATCAATAATTATTTTTTCCTCAAAATATCAGTCTTGGGGACTGAGAGTTCCATTGTCCTAGATATCACTAGGCAATTTCAAAATCTTCTGACATCTTTGTCACTTGTGAAAACAGAATTGGTTTTGCCATTAAAAAGTAGAGTGTGGCTACTGGCTAGTGGCTGCATTTCCTGTCTCAGTGTTTGGCCTACTTGGAATAACATATTGAAGGACATTTTCTTTCCCACTTGGTTTCCAAAGAACTTGTGGAATTCTTCGAGGTGGTCATCTGCCAGCGTCTTTCCTCACAACCGCCAAGGTATTGCAGCTTAACTCTTGCCTCTACAATATTCCTAAATAACTTAGCTGGGGGAACTGGTTCATACAAGTTACCATGCTGTACCCATCCCTATAAAGATGCAGACACAGTAACCTGGGCTTTCATTCATCTTTTTGTGTAATGTTCACAGCAACTTTACAAAGCTTCAAACACTGTTTCCCATCACACAAGAGGACTGTGAGGCTTGGGGTTCCAGAAACAGGACACTCCGGAGAGCAGCAACCTAAACCTTGTTCTGAACTTTCAAATTTTACTGCTATCAAAGGATTTCTGGGGATTGTTTATATAGCACCTGAGAAATATGAGAAAATTCCAAGTGGCCAAATGGTAGGAAGAAACAAGACGCTGTCATCTATACAGCGACAATGGCTCCTGCCTCCTGTTCTCCCTAGAAAACAGTTTTCCTCTATACAGAGAATGATTCTGACCTGAGCTATTTCAAAAAAATACTTTTGGGCTTTTCCTCAGAAGTGCTTAGCTCACTGGGGAATGCGCCATGCTGGCTCTCACTATGCTGGGTCCTAGGTTTGTGTCAGCCTCTGTCCCATCCCTCATTTCTAATGTGCCTTTTCTACACTTATTTCCAGAATCCAAACTGCCCTCTTCTTTTCTGAACCAGTCCTGCAGAAAATGGTCTCCAGTTAGCCGAACAGTTCCTTTACTATCCAGTCAATGCTATTTCTAAGGCCAGAAAGGTCTCACGCTGTTTTACAGCTCTGTGGTCAGTGTATGTTAAGGCCACTGGCACGCTGATTTAACTACTCTAATTTTGTATTGTGCTTTTGTTATAGTAAAGAAGAGAATCTATGTCCAGCTAGAAACATGCCATTGTCTCTTCCCTCTCTTAAGAGTTAATTGCATTGGACAGGTCAACCACCTGATTAGGCAAACACCCCTCACCCTTAAGCCATTATGAAGGGATAGATGGAATAATTATCTCTTTAATGGGATAATTTACTTTTACTTATCAGAATTTCCACCCCCAGCAAAATTCCTACAAGCCTTCAAGAGGTTCTATTTGGTCTGTCCATTTTTCTGTGTCCTGATTCAGAAAATCCTGATGTTCCCTTTTTCTCCTCTTCTATCCCTTTGTTCTGGATGCTGGCCAGAGTCTACACTTTCTCTGGTACTTCGGTCTTTCCTACACTTTCTCTAATGCTCCACTCCCCACCAAATAGCTAGACAAACTCAGAAGACAAGGTTATCTTCTCTTCAATGGTCCTCCCCTAAGAAGCTGCCAGGGTTTACTGCTTGACTGCCCTATGTTTTTCTTTTAAACTCTAATGAGATTGTCCTGGAGCTTCTACTGGAGTCCATTCTTAAATTCTTTTATTAATGATAGTAAGAACTCCAAGAAAGGATCCTAATTGTCCTGGTAACTCTAATGGGACTCCCAACATTTTAGGTAACATTTTAAAGTGAGACAATGCAAATGCCTCCCTCCTTGTCCTTTCAAGATGTTAAGAGGAAAATATACGTGGCCTCCCTTCACGGTCCTAAAACAGCTGATCTCACAGAACCTAAAGTAAAGTATTGGTTACTAGAAGCTGGTGAGAGAGCAGAAGAAAGAAGGGTGACAAAATGGCTGATCACTGAGTATTACATCTCAGTTGGACAGGAGCCAATAGTTCTTGAGTGTTCTACATACGAGGTGATTAGAGAAGGAAAATGTACTGTATTTTTAAAGTTGAAGAAATGTTTTCATTAGTGCATATTAATTTATACAGAATAGCAGCTTTCACTGTGGCACATTCCTTTCTGCTCCCTAATACCCTCATTCCTTCACTTATTTCCCCTCTTCGAAGAAAAGGTCTTGAACGTTTTCATTGACATAAAAAGTTAAATGAGGTAATGACTTGAGTGACAACTGGCCCTGTAGGCTCAGGTATTTGTACACTTGGTCTCTGGTTAGTGGTTCTGTCTTGGGGGTTATGGGACCTTTAGGAGATGCAGCCTTGCTGAGGGAAGTATATCGGTGGAATCTGAGACTTCATGGCCTCACTATCTTTGAGTTTAATTGGCTTCTGGCATTGTATATGGAGAATATGATCTCTCTGCTTGCTGATCCAGCTTCCTGTTGCCATGCCTCCCCTGCCATTACAGACTTTCCTTCTGGAATTGTCAATCCTAACAAATACCTCCTCTCATAAGTTGTCTTTTGTCATGATAATTTTACTACAGCAACAGTAAAGTTACCAATACATAGAGGTATATATGTTTACCCTTCTTGTTCTTTTAGTTTTTGTTTGTTTCCTTTGTTTTTTGGTCCTTAGGATATGATCCACAGCCTTGTGCATGCTAAGTGGGTAATCTACTATTGAGCTATATATCCACCCCACTTACCCTAATGGGAATATATTGAGACATCACATGATATCCTAAATGAATGTATACAATGTTAATATTGGTTTAGAATATAAAAATGTTTTTTTTTAAAAAAAAAAAGTCCAAGTAATGGCATGTCCTACAATACTGTGTCATTAGAGGAAAGATTATGGCATTGTTTATTTTTCTACGATTCCTGGTTATATTTAATTTTGGATTCAAGGAGAAGGGAATGGATAGGAGAATAATGTCCTAAGCCAGTGTTTCATCTTTGAAACAACTGTTTTACATACTGGAGCCAGATAGTCTGGGGTTCTTTGAAAATTATGGCTGTCTGGTGACCAGGCCTCTTTCTGATTTCACTGAAAGGATACAGAACTCGGCATCTAAACTTCCTGGAAGTGGCCAAGATCATTCTCAAGTTCAGAGAAATGTAACAAATAGTTTCATAGCTATCAAAATCATCCCAGTACAGGTGGCTTTGCTGAGGCTCTACCACCTTCATTAGGGCCTCCTAAAAAAGCAATCCAGCATAAGACAAGTCCATTCATTAACACTTAATTTAAGTGAAATTTCATTATGACCTCCTTTCTTGACTTAGACATGATATGTTATGAAAGGTCTAATTCATATTCTTAGAGAGGGTCCCCTTGCTTCCAACAAAACACATGCCACTGACTCTATTTCTGAGAAGAGTTGTATACTAAATAGAGTATAACCCACATGGCAAAGGAGGATGTTTTTCAATGGCTTATTAAGTTACTTGAACACAGGCATTTACATGCAAATAATTAATGCGCCAATTACAAATTATTTGGTTTTGTTCATTAAAGCAGAACTACAATTTATTAAAGCAGGAGCCAAAACAAATGTTCTCGCTGTATCAAGGATACATAGTCCTCAAAGGAAAATTACACCACAAAAGCTCAGCCTGCCTGCAAGAAAAGAAAAATAGCTGCATTCTCCTCCTTGGGATCCATTCAGAAAAAAATATTACTAATTCAAGGTCAGGGCTAATCCACAAATTCAGAGATCCTTGAGAAACACTTACATCTGCACATAAGTCTTTGGTTTTAGGAAGCCTTTGTGTTTTACCTGCTTCCCTGAGGGGCACAACAGCCTTCAAAGGATATCACTTCCCTTCCTACCTAGGCTCTTTTGTTTATGGATGTTTGAGAAGAATATATTTGAAGGTCTGAATTGTCCATCAGAAAGTGCTCTATTCAGGAGCAATGATCTGGGACAGCTTTCTGATGCCAGGATTATTGCTTTGCTTCCCAAGTTCCTTCAGCTATCACTACCCCTATGTTATGGTCAAGACTTCTATAACCAAAGTCCTAAACTGCCGTCTGAGGTATGTTCTCATTAAGCAAATTCAGCCAAGTGTTAGGTCAAGAATATAGGCTGGAGGGTCCATTCTTTCTCCTTTCTTATTTGTTGAGAAAACTTCATGATAAAATGGGAAAGGCTGGGGAAACGCTCTGATATTATTTCAGAATTGTTCTGAATCAAGACTTGGATTACATACGAGTTAACAGTGATGGGCAATTTTCATATGGCTTCCATAAAAATAACTAATTAACAGTAATAATCAATTTACCTAGCACTGTACTAAGTGATTAATAAAACAGGTATTTATATGAAACTTTTGCTGGCAAGCAAGGAGGGTGATGGAAGCAGGACATTTGGGTATCATTTTGCACACCTTTACCTTGTATCACCTTTGACTTCTGGAAACAGACATGTTTATAACTCAAACAGTGTGTATCTAACCAGTCTTATCCTTCTTCAAGGCTTCAGATGAAGAGATGTATATTGTCCTATGCCTTTAGTTACCTTGTATTCCAAGACCAGCAGAATTTTATAAGACAGGATTCCCCTGAGACCCAGATGAGGGCAATTACTTATGATGATGAGGGTATATCATGCAATAGAAATAATCATGTCTTGAGAACCAGATGAATCCCTGAGGAAGATTGAAGACATCTTTGGATCACCTTGCTGAACCAGAGCTGAGACAATGATAGACAGGACTACATCTTTACCAGGACTATATGATTATGTACATTCCCTGACACCCTGCCCAATCTTAATTTCCTCTTAAAACATAAACTTTACCTTGGTAATCTGATTGGTGAATACCCTGTCATCATAGAGCCTTCATCCAGTAACTGATGGAAGTAGATGCAGGGATCCATAACCATGCACCAGTCTGGGAGTCCAGTCAAAGAGAGGGAAGAGGGATTATATGAACAAGGGGGGGGGGGTCAAGATCATGATGGGGAAATCTACAGAGACAACTGAACCAAGCTCAAAGGAACTCACAAACTTTAGACCAACAGCTGTGGAACCTGCATGGGCCTAGACTAGACCCTCTGCATACGGGAGACCATTATGTAGCTGGGTCCGTTTGAGGGGCCCCTGGCAGTATGATCAGGATCAATCCCTTGTGCATATGCCAGCTTTCTGGATCCCATTACCTGTGGTAGGACACCTTGCTCACTCCTGATAAAGCAGGGAGGGGCTTGGTCCTGCCTCAACTGAATGTACCAGGCTTAGCTGTCCTCCCATGGGAGAACTTACCCTGTTGTAGGAGGGGATGAGGGGTGAGGTGGGAAGGTGAGGGTGCGAGAGGGAGGAAGGATGAGAGGAGGATCTGTGGTTGGTACGTAAAATGAATTAAAAATACATAAACTTCAGTTTGTACTTTGCTTATAATTGATTTAACTGCTAATATCCACATATAAGCAAATACATATCATATTTGTCTTTTGGGGTCTGTAATACCTCACTCAGGATATTTTTTTTCTAGTTCTATCCTGTTGAGTCAATATTTTAGCATCACAGGTTCTGTTTGCATGGCTTTGATCTTGGACATAAACTCGGAGGGTAGTGTGCTCTTTGTGAAGAATTAAAATATTTTCACTCTGAAGACTTTCTGGTAGGAAGTAGAATTAAGTAAGCCGCTACTCTGATAGGTAAGACTGTTTTTCTCTCTGCCTAGAGAGGCCCTCCAGCTAGCAAAAGACACTTCAAGGAGACACAGAGTACATATGTGAATACAGGTGTTGCATGTGCCACACTTTTGTACAGACCACTAAACTTTTGGAACTGCTCCATTCAGGGATAACTCGAGGTCTACATCTTCCTTTCTTGAATTCTTTCATTAAACAGATACAGACATACTAGGTGGAAACACAACAGTTAGGTTATTGGCATCAACCCTCCATGTACCAACAGCCAAGTTACAGATACAACAATGAAAATTAATACCTGAAATGGTTTGGATGAAACTATTCTTGTGAAATTATTTGGTGCTGGCAGTTTTAGATAGCTTTCCAGAAATAGAAGGAAATACCAGTTCCCCTCTTGCTATAAGTGAGTGTAAGGTTAGCCAGCTTCCCCTCATTCGGCCATTCACATCCATCCTTTGACTAGCTCTCCAGGCCACCCATTAAACATTATTATATATTTCTTATGTGCTGTGTTCTGAGGATTTTATACTAAACAAGAATATATTTGCTGCTAGTCTATCTGTGAAGCACACATTTTCAACGGGGGTGATATTACCCCCAAAGGGGCAAGAAGTGGTTTTAAAAGGGGGAAATGTAGCTCCTACAATGCTTTATTTCCCTCCAAAGAACCACATTATAAAAAAATCAATATAAAAATATCTATGGTATTAAAATTATAGGGACATAGGGGAACAGTTAGGGGGAAATGCCAAAAAATACTCCTTAGGGGGCAATCATCCAAGAAATAAAATGTTGGGAAAGAAGGGGTCTAATATAGAATGACATTAAATTATGACTATTAGAACAAGAAAGACAGGAGACTATGAGAACAGGTGGCTGGATATCCTCAGCAGGCACAGATATGGATGTCATCTTAGAATGTTATCATAAGGAATTGCCTGAGCACTGGAACCTTTGATGGGGCAGGGAAGGTGATTAGATGTGTAAGAATCCATGAGGTTTCATCCTGTAAGGGGATGGGGCAGATCCCATTGAGTCAAAGGCATTTCTCCGTGATTGCAGCCCCAGGGTGGTCATGCTGTTCAGAATTGGGGTTCTGTCACATACCTGTGATCTCTGTATACAATGAATTACTACTCCCTCTGGCTCTAAATCCACCAGAGCTTTTGCTATTGATACAGTTGTCTGATTCTTACAGGTGGCTTTTAAGAGTGAAAAACCCTAACGCGATGGAGAATCTAGCTTTTCTCTGTGCAAGCAGTATATGCAGAGGCTCAGCCTTTACTGGGTCAGTATAAGCCTGGGGATGAATCCATGCCTTTCATTTAAAGCTAACTCAAGAGTGTCCCCAGACCTGCATTTGTCTCCTGTCCCTTGCGGCAAGCGCTCACCATGGCTACAGGATTTTGAGCTGATTTACTGTTTTCTAAAGGTGCACCCACAGAATTCTACTCTCCTCTTAAGCTCTCTTGAATATTGCCTCAGAGTCCCTTGCTAGAATTTCCACTACTGAATCAGAAGTGGGAATCTTTCCTAATTCTCAGACTGCTATGTTCTTTCATCAAGGATCTGAGCTATTATCTGTGATGGATAGGTTCCAAGGCCTGAAGCCTGGGGGCATGCTTGCTTCCAAGGCAATTAGGTGAGTGTGTAGGGAACCCCAAAATGTGTATACACACACACACACACACACACACACACACACACACACACACACACACAGAGAGAGAGAGAGAGAGGATCACACACAGCCTTAAAATGTTGCTGTTCCTCAAGTGTGAGGATGAGGGGAGACAGGGTGGGTCCTGTGTGAACTTCCAGGCCAGCTCTACTTTACACCTTTGCCTTATATCACATTTCTAAATTCTCTCTCCATTGGTGCCTCTGTCATGACCCACATGCCTGCTATTCCATTCGCTCATTTTTGACTAGTTGGTAAGCACTGTGGTCAAACCTGCATGACACATAGAATAACAGAACTTTGAAGTCAATCTTCTTGCCAAAGGTCACACAGGAAGTAGTGGAATCATCCAGTCACCTCTTATTAATTGCTCTGCTCTGAGCCAGTGTGTGAAACTGATTCTGTGATCAAGATGTGTATGTCAAAGGATGGTCACCACGCATGCTTTGGGTTTGCACATTCTGGTAAACACTTAGGATACCTACTATATGGTGAGCTCTGTGCTGCAACGGTGAAGACAAATGTCAGGACTCTGGTCTATCAGAGAATTTATACACTGGGATGTGGTAAGGGAGTTAGAATGTAGCCTCTCCACTAGTTCCAGAACATTCTATCATCTCAAAGATAACTTCATTTCCAGTAGCAGTTACTCTTCATTATGCTTTTATTTTAACTCAGGAAAGAATTCCACTACTTTCTGTCTCTGTGTATTTACATTTTCTGAACAATTTATATGAATACTATTATATAATTCATGTTCTTATCTGTAGCTACTTTCACTCAGATTCATGTTTCCAAGTTCCATTCTTTCATTAGCATGAATCATTACTTCATCCCTCTGTTATTGCCAAATAATAGTCTATCACATAGATATAGCACAATGTTTATCTACTGAACAGTTGATGAATAGTTAGGATATTTCTAGTTTTGGAAATTATGAATAATGCTGATAAGAGCATTCAGATGCAACTTTCATCCAAAGAATAAATAGAATTGTTTAGTCTGTCTTCTGGTAGTCCATTTTTAGTACCTTTTGAAACTGGATTCTTATAATATTTTTAAAAATTACATCTATTTATTTATTTGTTTGTTATAGTACATCATAGGTCATAAAGTTCAGAGTATAACTTGTAGGGCTTAGCTAACTCCTTCTATTCCATATGTGTTCCAGGGATTAAATTCAGGTTATCAGTCTGGCCATCAAGCATTTTTTACCTTCTGATCCATCTCTCTGGCCCTAACCTGTATTCTACTGCATCTTCTCTTGGTGACAGTCTCTACAACTACTGCATGTCCCTTCAATATGTCAACATCCTTGTCAACACTTCTTAGCCTTTCTCTTCATCATAGAACTCATGGACCTTTCTTTTGCTTTAAAATGGGATTCAAATAAGAAAATCCATTTTTCAATGTTCTTAAAGAGGATCATGTTATTTTCTGGCAAATGGATGGAACTAGAAAATATCATCCTGAGTGAGGTAACCCAGACTCAAAAGGACAAACATGGTATGTACCCACTCATAAGTGGATACTAGATATAAAGGTAGTCAGGCAGCAACCCACAACTCCAGAGAAGCTAACTAATAGGGAAGACCCAAAGAGGGACACATGGACCACCCTGGGGAGAGGAAATAGATGAGACCTCCATAAGTAAACTGGGGATGAAGGGATGGGCAGTGGAGGGTAGGGGATAGGGGTTAGGAGCATAAGGGAATGGGATGGTTGAACTGGAAAAGGGAGAGGGGGGAATACAATGAAAGAGATACCATGATAGAGAGAGATATCATGGGGATAGAGAAAACCTGGTGCTAGGGAAGTTGTCAGGAATCCCCAAGGATGATCTGAGCTTGGGCTACTAACAATAGTGGAGAGGGAGGGTGCCTGAACTGAACTGACTCGCCCCAGAGATCAGACCTGTGAATACCCTAACTGTCATCACATAACTTTTCTCCAATGACTGTTGCAAGCAGATGCAGAGATCCACAGCCAATCACTAGACAGAGCTCCATGAGTCCAGTCAAAGAGAGAGAAGAAGGATTCTATGAGCAAGTGCATCAGGATCATGATGGGGAAACATGTAGGGGTGGCCAAACCAAATAATAGGGAACTCATGGAAGTTAGATCAATGGCTGTGGAGCCTACATTGGATTGACTAGGTCCTTTCCATGGTAAGACAGTTGTGTAGCTTGATCTGCTTGGGGGGCCCCCTGGCGGTAGGATCGGAATCCAGCCCTGGTGCATGAGCAGGCTTTGTGGAGCCCACTACCTATGATGGGACACCTTGTGCAGCCTTGAGGCAGGGGAAAGGGCTTGGACTTGCCTCTATTGAATGTGCCTCTACCTGGGAGGCCTTGCCTTCTGTGGGAGGGAGTGGGGAATGGGTTGAGAGAGGAGGCTGATGGGGCAGGCGGAGGGAAGAGGGGGATCTTTGATTGGTGTGTAAAATGAATGAAAAAAAATTTTCTTAATTAAAAAAAGAGGATCAAATATAGCAGAAATAAACACGATTTCTGACTTGCTGGTTATCATTGTTTTGCTGAGAAAAGCAAGAGAAAACAGTATGCCCCAAAGACACAGATTTTTAAATGTCTCTGGAAGACAGGCCACCTTTGAAATTCAGTTCACCACCAGTGTCATTTATAATTCCAAGCAATTTTTGTTTGTTTGTTTGTTTTTGTTTTTGGAGACAGGGTTTCTCTATGCAGCTTTGGAGCCTGTCCTGGAACTCACCCTGTAGCCCAGGCTGGCCTCGAACTCACAGAGATCTGCCTGACTCTGCCTCCCAAGTGCTGGGATTAAAGGCACTTTTTTTAAAAGCTAAAAGAACACTGGTGTCTAAACTTTTTAGCCCTACCTTCTTCATCCTGGTAAGCCTGCCAGCACAGGACAATCTGACTGATAAAAGGCTAGTTCTAAAGGAAGCAGGGAGATTCTAAAAAGGACATGGAGAAGAGCTTCTGGATGCTAATTTGAAAGGTAGATGCTGGGTATTCACCAAATTACACACATGGTCTGCCTGTTCTTGGGAGGTTTATTCAGTACCTCACAGGGAGCACTCCCAGAGATGAAGGGAGTACAGAGGAAGGTAAAGGCTTGGTGGAAAGCTGTAGGACTTGCCCAGGATTGTACCCCTCAGTTCTCTTCTGATGGCCCCACAATAGCTCACCTCCACAGGCAGTCATGGCCTCTGTGTGTTTAGAGTCCCATATCTCATCTGTAAGAATCAATCATCTGAAAGTTAATTTTGGAGGTTCACGAAGAGGAACCACATTTCTCATCCTTTGACAAAGGGGCAGTTAATTTAAGGGTGGAGGCTTCTGAGAGCTTTTCTCACAAGTGGAAATGCACAGTGCAGTCAAAATGTACATTTTCTTTCTCTAACTGCAGCCAAGCAGAAAATCACACCCTGTCTGCCAAGTCCCTCTTCTGATGACCTGCTTAGTAACCAGCTTTATCTGGAATTTATTCATTTGATTTTATTACAAAAGAATAAAAGCCAAGAATACCTGTGACACAGAATAATTCAGAAACAGCCTGTATACTGTGCCCTCTGATTCACCAAAAACCCAGGTGTGCTGACTAGTTTTGTGTCAACTTGACCAAAGCTATAGTCATCTGATGGGAGGGAACCTTAGTTGAGAAAATGCCTTAATAAGATCTGGCTTTAGTCAGGCAGACAGGACATTTTCTTAAACAGTGATTGATGGGTGGTGCCATGCCTGAGCTGCTGTTGCTGGGGTCTATAACAAAACAAGCTGAGCAAGCTGTGAGGAGCAAGCCAATAAGTAGCACTCTTCCATGGCCTGTGCAACAGCTCCTACCTACGGGTTCCTGTCCTGACTTCCTTCAGTGATGAAGAGAGATGTGGAAACATAAGCCAAATAATCCCTTTCCTCCCCAAGCTGCTTTTGGTCATACTGCTTAAGCACAGCAGTAGAATAATAGCTAATATTCCAGGAAACTACATTCACTCATGGGCTATTCCTAGTAAGTACTTTCTGGTTACTGTGGAGCAGTGTATTGTTATGCCAACCCTGAATCAGACAAGTGGGCATGATGTGATACTTACTGACTGGAATACAATTTCACCAACACTTTAAAAACTGCCAAATGTTTATAGTTTTTGTTCTGTTACGTTGTGTTTTACCAACTACGAATGTGGGTTAAGTTATCCCTTGAACTCCATCTGTAAAATGAATTTATTTTATTTTAAAGATTTAAAAATATATTTCTTATTAGTGTGTGTGTGTGTGTGTGTGTGTGTAGTGTATGCAACCTTGTAAGTGTTGCTGAAGACCAGAGGACAACTTGTTGTTTCTCTTCTACAATGGGGTGGGCCTAAGGATTGAACTTAGGCCATCAGGCTGGCCAATGATTTTAATTGCTGAGCTGTCTTGACAGGCCTCCTGGAGAATATTGTTTGGATATGATCTTCCAATCTTCTATATGTGACTACTCTATGCCTTGGGACCAAAACAGTTAAAGTGCACCCCAGATAAAGTTCCATATACCAAGCACATAAACAACACAGGCAACACTCTCTGTATTTGCCATGAGAACAGCATACAAAAGAAGATGAAAAACAAAAACTCATTCGAGGTTTAGATTCTTTAGCTGGGTACATTTCTTCAAAATACACCTTTAAATAGAAAAAAATAAATTTATTCTTTGACAATCTTACACATGTGCACAACGTATCTTGATTATATTCAATTCTCACTTCCCATCTCACTCCCTCCTATTTTGCCCAGCCTTTATCCAACCCTACCTTTCTCAAATAATCCACTGAGTCCAAGTACTGTTGTCTGCATGAACATGGATGTAGGGTCATCTACCGGAGCTCAGACAACATATCAGGGGCCATACCCCTAAATTGAAATGATTCAAGACTATTCTTAGGAAAAACAACATGTGCTTGATTATAACCCTATTCAAGTTGTAGTCCTTGCTGACCTTGATCACAGGTCTGATCCTTTTTTGCTTTCGAAAATCTGTCAAAAGCAGTAGATTTTCTCTCTTAAAATGTATCCTGCACACCTACAAGAAACCTTCACACAAAAAATGATAGGTGTCTCAGTACATTCTCCAGCAGCTTGAGCTCCAGAGGTAGCAAGTACAGCACTCCACCCAGGGCTTGCACATAGCGAATTTGTTGCATGAGATGGATGTGAACTCTGAGCTATGTTTGGTAAACAAAGCATGGAGAATGAGGGTTTGCAAGCTCCTGTATTTAGATTTGGATGTTTTAGGCTTTTGTATACATTTGGGAGGCTCTGCTGTTTGTCCCAAGCTACATAATAAAAAACTTCAGTTTCTTAAAAAGCTTCTTGTAGTTCTTGTACTTCTCCTTAAGTAGCTGGCCAGTTCATCATCGATGAGAGCCTCCATGAACCCAAATAAATATTTACTCTTTGTAAGTTGATTTATGTCAGGTATTCTTTTTTTTTTTTTTTTTTTTTTTTTTTTGGTTTTTCGAGGCAGGGTTTCTCTGTGTAGCTTTGCGCCTTTCCTGGGACTCACTCTGTAGCCCAGGCTGGCCTCGAACTCACAGAGATCCGCCTGGCTCTGCCTCCCGAGTGCTGGGATTAAAGGCGTGCACCACCACCGCCTGGCTTATGTCAGGTATTCTTTACAGAAAAAGACAGCTAAGTTAACTCAGTTCTTTTTTAAAATGTGTGTGTGTGTGTGTGTGTGTGTGTGTGTGTGTGTGTGTGTGTGTAGGTCTGCACCTGTTGCTTGTGGCAGCTGGAGGACAAGCTTGACTGCTGACTGTAGCTCTTCAAGTGCTGCCAGCCTTCATTGTTATTATTATCACTAATACTATTATAAAGGATGGCTTGCTTAGAACTCCTAAGTAAACAAGTGTGGCTTTCTAGTAAGCCTCAGGATTCATCAGCCTCCTCACCACTGGCATCACAAATGCATGCCACTGCATCTGGCTTTAAAATATCAAAACAACAACAACAGCAAAAAACCAACACGCGTTCTGAGGAATCAATTCAGGTCTTCTTTACTGACTGAGTCCTCTTCTACATATAGCTAACACAGTTCTCTATTAGATTATCTTATGAGATAGCATCAAAATCCTGGTGTGTACAATAATCCAGAGGTCTGAGTGGGACCTGGTAGTTCCATTTCAATGTCAATGACTCAGGTGACTGTGGTCACAGGGCCAACATGACCCATATGAGCTTCTGAACTTATCTTCATGAGTGGCAAGTGGTTTTCTCCAATCTAGAGATGGAAAAGTCAAAGCTAAGTTATACTGCTTTTCAAATCTACCTTCATCAGCGATGTATATCACTTGAACATTCTATTAACTCAAAGACCAGCTTCTACATCCAAGGGGAACAGACTATTCAAGAGCTCCAGGGTCAAGTACCAGAAGGCCTGCATCACTGGGATTATCTTATTGCCTGGCTACTGTAGGTCATCAGAGGCTTGTCTAACAATAGGCATCACTGGTGGAATACCTGATTTTGCTATTTGGCAAAATAAATACAAATTGTGTCCTAGAAAGCCCTATTGCCAACAACAGTAATGACTACTGCTTTCCTCTCCATAGCTTGCTGATCACAAGGTCCTGGTTCAGAAGCCCAGACTAAGAGACAGAAAGAGGAGAGGGCTCTGGTGCTGGGGGGATGGCTCAGCGGATAATGTGCTTGTTATACAAGCATCATGACCTAAGTTCCATTCTCATCAGCTCAATAAAAGCTAGGCATTGTAGCATGTTCTTGTGGTCTCAGCACTGGGAAGACAAAGGTAGATGAATTCCTGAGGCTTGCTGTTCACTTAGTACAGTTTATTGATGAGCTTTACATCCCAACAAGAGACTTGATCTCAAAAACCATGAAGACTGAAAGATACTAATGGAAGGAAGGAGAAGGAAGGAAACCACTGTAGATGGCTTCTAAAGAGTGACTCCTAAGGCTAACCTGTGGCCAAAAACATGTATATGTGCATTGCACCTGCACATATGTGTGTGCGCACATCGGCATGAAAATGTCTTTACACAAACACACAGGGCTAGGAGTGGCAGACTTTTGGAAACAATTCTTAATGTTCGATTCCTAAACACATGCTCTGAGTCACAGCAGTCTTCTGATACTAGGACTAGACTTTAGACCTGACTTAGTGACCCGTGTCCTCCTTTCTTGGACATTGTCTCTTCAGAAGCTCAGCAGTGAAGTACCAGTTTCTTATCCCAAACAACTCTAGGGATAGGGCTCCTTCCAATCTACAGGACACTGTGAGGACTTTTAAAGGTACTTCCATCTTATGCTAAGGCAGACCCCCTGATGTGGCTTGATACATGCTGGAAATGAGACAATGATTTCCTTGGAGTAGACACAAACATCTGAGTATAACACATGGCCACATCAGGAGGCTTAGCCAAAAAACATGGGGGGTGGGGATGTAAAGCATTGGACTCTGATGTTTGACCAGCTTCATGCAGTTCTTTTATTGAGAAAAAAATTACCAGTAGATATTTCTGTTGCTTTTAGATGGAAAGGAGATATTTATTGTTGATCTCCTTGGGCATGGGGAGGGAAGGGTCCAAATTTTCAGTACCCAAATACAACTCTGAAGACAAGGAAACTGAAGAAGATGAAGAGTAACTCCATGTTTAGATTTCATGCTCAAAAGGACCAGGTCTGTCCCTGGACTTACTGAGACCAGAAAATGAGAGCATTGCCTACTTTTGTGGCCCTGAGCTTTCTGTGGACCTCTTCTTAGTATTAAATTCCACAGTTAGCAGAAGCTGTCATAGCCAGTTCCTAGTACCCGCTTCTGAAAATATTAGGTTCATTCCTCCAGCAACACTCTTGGGTTCAAGAACATCAGGAGTTGGAACAAACACTGGTGTTCTTTGCACTTCCCCACCATTTCACCCCACTGAACTCTCATTCATCAGATAGTCACCCCTCTCCATTGTCTCAGCTCTGTGTAGGAGTTCTTTAAGTCAGTGATGGCTGTCTGCTTTCCTAAGACAGGGGTGATTTGTGAGACTGGTATTAAGTAGTTTTGACCAAGTTCTGTACGTCTGGGGAAAGATTTCCTTACTTAAAAAATAAACTTGAAAAAAAATAATATCTGGTCCTTTATGACATAGACATTTAGGGGTATAATGCCTATATTTTCACAGGTACCCTATGGTAGAAAAAGTGATGTTTGAGGACAAGAGCAATACAAGGGCTGAAGAGAAGACTCCATATGCTTCCAATGGTACTGAGAAGTTCATTCCATGCTCTCCCTCAAACTATGATATATATTGTCTTCATTTCCTAAGCTGAAACACCTTCTCATCACTCAAGTCAGCAGTAGGCACTGTGGCTTGCAGCCAGGGTGTTCTAATGAAGTACCATATGCACTGCTGAGCCTTGTTTCTACTCATTATATTACCAAAAATAAAACTGTAAACTCAGTAAGGACAAGGGTTGTGGCTTAGATTTTGTGTTCTCTATGGAACTGTGTGCCATTCATTGTTCATTGTAGATCCTTAATAAATGGGACTAATGAGAAAATTAAAACCTAACCCAGTTTTAGAACTCCTGAAGGTGAAATGAAGCACGTGAATTCATTTACTGCCTATATGCTGCCTTAGGAATGTTCTTCCTAAGTGTCATCTTCCACCCTAAGAAATGGGATTGCTAAAGTACAGTGGTTAAAACATGGAAGCTGTGGAGTTGTCAAGAAAGCTCAGTGTGTAAAGGCACTTGATGCTAAGACTGATGACCTGAGTTCAAATATGGATCCTATGAAGACCCAGTTGTTTCCAATTCTCTGTGCCTCAGTTTCCTCATCTGTACTTTTAGACATATATATTAAAACATACCTGTGAGATTTAAATGTAGCATTTTATCACATCTATCACTCCATATATCACAGTTGAATTTTTTGGGGGGTGGATGTGTTAAAAACTTGCAGCCTAATACCTAGCACATAGTAGGAACATATTAAATCATTGCAGGTATAAGTTTGGCCGAGAGGGGAGACACAACACAACTCTTGTTACTCTGTGGAAGTAGGGGGAGCTGGCAGATGAGCATACACCATGTCAGGCTCCCTTACCTGTGGGAATTAACTATTGATTTCATTTTCACTTCATTAGGTTGGATATTGATTTCAAGAAGGCAGAGTGGAAGATGACAGTCGATCACTAAGCAAACACTCAGGAAATCAGGAAAGTTTGCTCTTCCTTCAGGATTGGGGTTATTCCAGACCACCAGACCTCCTGAAAGGCTTTCTGGAGAGACTAGTCTGCTCTTTGGGACCATGGACAAGAGATGAATCAATGACAGAGTGGTCTTCAAGGACTTAGCATGTACTGGTCTTCTGCTTCTAAGACAGTAGTTGAGCTGTTTGTTACCTCAGGGCTTTGAAAAATAGCTATAATTTTCTTGCTGCACCAGACCAAAACATCCTGAGAACAAGGCTGGGCAACAGAGACAAGGTGGAATATGGTTGGGCACTGAAGATGGAGAGTCAAGAATATTCTGGGTCAACTTTGAGTAACAAGCAAAGGTTTTTAAGTGACCTCATCATAACATAGGCAGTTGAGTGGAAAGGAAGTTGCAGGACACCAAGAGGGAATATGTAAGTAAGCCATAAAGCAAGGAAAAATGACAATATGCATGCAATGTGATTCTTACCATGTTTGAGTTTGAATCAACTCTTGTCTAAGGAACTAATCATGTGGATAGTTTGTGGCCTACCATCCTTGGAATGAGCTGTCAATTATAGCCTCCCTCTACCCCATCAGGTGATAGATGCACATGTCTATGTCAAACCAACCATGGTAACAGTCACTCGCCACAGCAAGTGGACAAAGATTAGTCATGTGACTCAAAATAAGGCAGTGACCTTTGGAGGTATGCAGCCTTTGACCTCTTTTTTATGAGGTTGTCAGTGTATCAGGATTAAAACAACACAGAAGATCATGATCAAAAATAAAATAAAAGAGTAGCAGAAAATGGAGCTGCACATGCTGCCTCAAACATCTTTTCAGCAAATGTCAAATGAAAATGTTTTTGAGTTTAGTAACTAGGTTTCACACCAGAGATTTATTTGTTATTTTAATAATTATCTTGTGACTGCCTGTAGACACATGCTGGGATATGTTTACTAGAATGTCTACATTATACATGGAATACCAAGAATGAAAGGCAAGATTTGGTGCAAAATAACTTTTCAAGAAATCGCCTAGAAATTCAGTTTTACAGAACCTAATCACAAACATTTAGATTTCCTTCATGTGCCTATCATGATATGTGTGGGTGTATGTACTTGTACCTGTGTATTTGCCTGGGGAGCAGGGAGCTTGTGTGTGTACCCAGAGGCCAGAGGATGATGTCAGGTGCTTCCTCAATTTATTCTTTTCATTATATTTTGAGTTAGGGTCTCCTTTGTAAATCTAGAGCTCACTAATTTGCCTAGTCCAGCTAGCCAGCTTGTTCCTGGAATTATCTCACACACGTTGGGATTACAGGCTGAAAGTCATACTGCCTCAGCATTTAAGTGACTGCTGGGGATCTGAATTCTGGTTCTCATGTTTCTGTGGCAAGTGTTTTTGTTCATTGTCAACACCCCGGAATTGCAACCACATTGAGTATGGCTCATAGACTTCCTTTGAGAGTCACTAAGCAGTGATTCAGCACATCATGTAATTCATGTAGGACCACTTTCTGAGTTTGGATTATCCCCCTCAAAGTCTGAGTGACCTCTGAGAATGAGAAGGAAGATGAGGGGCTCTAGAAGAGACAGATTAGAACTTTAGAAATTATTTTTCTCAGGGTTCTATTTTCTGGAATTTTTTTAGCTCTGGCTGAGACTACATTTCCCCTAAGGACTTCAATCCAAATATCTCCCATTACTTATCTTCCAATGTGACAGCAATTGTACCAGTCTTAAATGCAGGATCTGGAGATATAATAATATAGTCCCTCATTGAGATCTCAGGGTGGCCATTCCTTCTGTAATGCCTTGGAGACATGTGGTTTGTCCATATTTGCTCCCCCACCCTGTTTTGGAGATGCACACTATAAAGTGGCAACTCATTGTTTAAGTGTTATTTGCTTCTGTCATTTCACAGTGGAAAAGGATGGAGAAGGAATAGTGAAGAGTGACATAGGACTCAATCTGTAGAGTTTCACAAACCAAAGTCCAGTTGTCTTACTAAGATCAGAAAGAACCAGCAGGCCTACCCTTTTCCAGCATTCTTCCTGCTAGGTAAACTATCCATAACTCCAGTTCCAAGTTATTTGCAGCCTTGTCCGCCCTCCTAAGGCACCAGGCATACCTCTGCCTTACATAAATGCAGGCAAAACACTCACACACATTAAAAAAAAAACATTTGAAAATAATAAATAAAAAGAGAGAAGGGAATTTATGTAAAGCAGAGACGACAAGGAAGACTAGAAGTTAGAATCAAAATAAAGGCAAAATGGACCATTAATATGTCCAAGCCACACTCACATCCTAGGCTAGCCATAAGTGGTTCTTAAACACATGAGTACAACAGAAGCTTTTCACAGTCTACTTTGTTGTCTGCCTTTCCTTCAGGGTTCTTAAAAACACAGATGAACAAATAATCAAAATGCCACTGAGATGAGGACAAGTGCATCACTCTAAGCCCTTCAGCAATCTGAAAAGTTCCTCCCATTTAGGGTCTACCTTTGAGGAGAAGCTAGTATTCTGTGGCTCCCATGCAGAAGGGACTTTCAGGGTGAATCAATATGCAGTGAGGATGGACACTTAGTAAAAGACACTTTTATCAATATATTAAGCACTGGGGTTAGAGACAGAGATGTGTTCAAGTAAAGAATGGTGCAGGCTCAACCATAGGTATGTGTAGTGGGTAGCCATTCCAGCTTTGATCTGGAAGTTCCAACCCCCATTGAGACTTCGGCAACTGTCATGCCTACAAGGCGGGGCCAAGGGAGGCGCCTGGGGACCCGAGATCTGGATCGGTAGGCGCTCTCTCCGTTCAGGGACCCTGGATGGTGGAGGTGGACCAAGCAGAGCTCCAGAGAACACCGCTGGACTGTGATACACCTTCCCCAGACCCCGCGACCTACCTATCCCTTAATTTGTAAGTTATGCCATTAAATAAATCTCTTTTTAACTACGTGGAGTGGCCTTAATATTTACACCAATAGGTATGGGCTTCTCTGTTATTATACGTGGTTTCTTTGCAATGCAATTACATATGCTTTTGAACGAGCTCAAGCTGTACCCCTAAAGGTAGCTAAGGACCTCCCCATCCCTCTTTTAGTGTTGCTTAAAAAATGGAGCTTACAAAGGGGCTGAATAATTTTCTTCTAAGAACAAAATTTTAAGGTGAGTTTCGGATGGGTATTGATTAGATTTTGGAAGGAGAGGGAAGTGTTAGAAATCAGGGTTACACATCGTTCTGGCCCAAAGGGAGCACAGTCTGCTTACTGTTCTTTAAAGAGTCCTTTTGAAAATATGTTTTATCTCAATGGCCATTAAGAGTTTTTCCAGAGGTATCTTAAGCTTCCAGGTTTTTCAGCAGAAAAGGTGATCAGACTTCGGACAGAGCCTTCTCCCTCTCCCACACTTTCTTCCATGCAAATGCAAATCCTCTATTCTGCCTTACAACTATGTCCCAAATACAGTCATTTCCAACATGTTCTGCTTCCAATGTGAAGAATGCTCCTCTCCTTCCAGAGTTGACATCCGTATTATCTCTTCTTTGATCTGCACTGGGGGTAAGGTTTGTTGCAGTAAACATACTACGGTAAGGAGGATGTCACGTTGTCTTCCAAGGCTGGCTCTTAGGGCTATAGCTTCCACCTATCTCTCTTGTTTCGGTCATCCTTGCCTTTAGTAAACCACAACCATACAGATGGGCTCACCAAGGTGCATCTGAGTACCCGAGTACCAGCATCTACTACAATCAAGTAAGTAAACCAGGCTTCAGATAGTTCCCCTGTCCAGCCTTTGCATCTCTTTCCCTAACACCATGATGGACAGGGATGAACTATCTCCACCAAGTCCTTCTTTCCTTCCTTCCTGATAAACACAAACTTTTCCTATGCTGTACCCCTAAGACTCAGAGCAATTTTGTCTTCTGATAAAGGCAACTGATCCTGGGGGTGGGGTGACAGGTGGATCTCTGGTGCCTGACATTCCTCACCCACAAAACAATACATTCATATCTGGATCAAGGAAGTGACCCTCCATTGGACATGTGGATATATCTATGACATTATTTTTATTATCAATTATATTTTATTTATTTTAATTTATATATATATATATATATATATATATATATATATATAGTGTGTGTGTGTGTGTGTGTGTGTGTGTGTGTGTGTGTGCATGTACACACATTCCTGTGTGAATACATGTGCATTTATACTATGGTGCATGCATGTGGAGGTCAGAGGATAAACTCAGGTGTTAGTTATCTTTACACATTGATTGACACAGGGTCTAGAAGGCCTTTAAACTTCTATGGATCCTCCTGTCAGTGTCTCCCATCTTCCTCTAAGAGCACTAGGACTGAAGCCTGTGTTATACAACTACCTTTTATCTAGGTTCTGGGAATTTGAACTCAAATCATTTCGTTTGCTTTCACGACTGAGCCATCTCCTCAACTCCAACCTATAACCATTTTGATCCCCATTTTTTACTTCCCCAGTAAATGGCAAATTAATGGACCTGTTGTCTGAATTGAACATGAAAGCTAAGGAAGCCTAAGTGACAGCAAATGTTCTAGACAGAGCCTGTGTTGTTGATGAAAATGACATTCAGAAGCACACAGTGGAAGGAGAAGCTTTTGAGCTCCAGTTAGGAGGGTCCTGGTTGGTTGCTAGCTCTTCAGCTATTATCTGTGTCAGTCCTTCCACATTTCGCCACCCAGTTTCCTTGAATGAAAAAGTGGGTTAAAGGTGCCCCCTTAGTATAGTTCTTGTGAGAATTTTATTAAATGGGTTAATGGGTGGAAAAGTGCTCAAAATTATTATGTGAGTGAGAATTATGAATGAGGCCTTTTAAGTCATTTTTTCCATATAAGACTAATGTTAAAAATAGTCATCTAAACCTTAACATTAATCAGATGACTAATTTTTTAATGAAGGAAAATCAAGGACTTATTTTATTAACCTATATTTAGAGGTATGATATGAACTGATTTCCCATTTCCTGATAACCATTTTTCAAATTTCTCTTTGGGCAGCCATGATTTAAATTCACCTGGCTTCTCAGAGTTTGATCGGCTTTTAGCCAAAACATAAGCTGCAGGAAACCAGGGCTGGCAGCTGTAGCTGTATAATTTTGACAATTTAAAAAGCCAGGCAGTGGGGAAGTTATTTTTCTCGGCATTTTAATATGCATGAGTAAATGGTTGATTGGCAGAGTGGTGTGAAGTCACGAAGAAGGAACTTTGATCTTTTCCCTGGAAGAGTGGAAAGGACACCTAATTATCCTCCATTCAAAGGCTGTCATCCGGAATGAAGTGAGGTGATGAAAGCACCTTGGTCATGTCACACAGAAGATGAGAAAGCGGCTTCTCTGATACATTCCTTCCCTTGAGGCAGGATCTTATGTAGCCTAGGCTGGCCTCAAATTCACTGCATAGCTGAGGACTACCTTGAACGTCTGATCCTCCTGACATTACCTTTCACGTGCTGGTATTACAGGCTCACAACACCATAGCTGAGGACTATGAGGTGCTCAGGATCTAACCAGCACTTTGCTTATGCTAGGCAAGCACTCTACTAAGTGAACTCCACCTCCCTCCCTCTATAATCTCTAATAGACTTTCTGAAGTACTTTGTTTGGGGACCTTCAAGTAGGCTTTAACTTCCAGCTGCCTCTAAAGTCAGCCTTTGCCAAACTTCCCTTAGCCTGGCTGGAATTGCCAGGGTCCTCTAACTTCCATCCAGGTCTTTCTGTCTAGTGAAATACTGCAGGCTTCTTGCTGAAGAGCAGATCACACTCCAGCTGTACTTTCTTGAGGCTCAATGTAGGAGATCATAAAAAGCTATAAGAACTTTGTCCGAACTTTGGCTCTCACTTCTGGCAAGTCAGCATTTTGTCCTTGAGTCCACCACTTCAGCTAAAACCTGAGTATGAAATAATGTCTGACTTAGCCAGAACATTATAAAGATCTGGGATAGTTTCTGGGAAATCCCAAAGCCCAGCTCATATAAGCTTTAAAATGTGAGTTTGTTTGGAAAACAGTTGTAGCTTCAACTATTTATTTATGCCAATAACATTTATTTCTTATTCATCTTGCCCAGTGTCTATAACTACAAACCATATATAAAGCAAAGACCAGCCAAGTTCTGCATATGTAAAGTGAACAGAATAAGTTTCAAAATGACGTAACCATTCCACTTCATTGATAAGAAAAGAATTGAGACACCAACGACTTACGTGGTCCTGGTTAGCTGAGAGTCCCCTGTGCCATACCTCCTGCCCAGAACACCAAGAGAGAAAGTGTGAAAGCCAGCCACAGCTACACTATGTGAAATGAATATGTAACAGGATGAAGTGTGCTGGAGGGAGGCTGGGCACAGGAGGAATGCCACTCTGGAAGGGAGAGGGCTGGCAAGGTCTTCACAATTGTACCTGTCATGAATGTGGAATGAAGTTTCTTCTATTGGAACAGCACCGGTAAACCTCCTGTAGTGATTGGCAACTTGCTCACTGCAAAAAGTTCAGGTTGTAAACTCCTGGCTCTCACTATGTGCTTACTATGAATGTCTAATCACCCTTCTCTCACAATTGACCCAGGAATTGTAAGTGCCATTCATATCAGCTTGAGAGAGCATACTTTTAATAGTCCATTTCTTGTTTTAATTGGTGAATTCACCATCTAAGTTCTACATCAACTGTCTGAAGGGCATTGTCCCCTATTTGGTGCAGTAGGAGCTATACGACTCTGGTTCAGTAAAACATATGTAAGAAAACCAGGGAGTCCTCAGAGAGACAGGCTAGCCCAGCTCCACAGTACCCTGAGAGCTCCCTGACTTCTTTGTAAAGCTGCGTGATTTTGAAGGGATAGCCTCTCTATGTTGGCTTAATTAAACACTGGAAACTTTTGACTTCTTAGTTGCTCTATAATTGTTTAACCCAGTATCTCTCTCAAAGGCCCCTAGGTTATAAAGTTTGAGAAAGTTGGGTGAGTGGATATGTACCCTTGAAGGGGATACTGAGACCCCAGACCCTTCCTCCATCTTTGGTTTCTGCACACAATATTAAGTTGCCTCCCCAAGTCTATGTCCCACTATGATGAACTGTGCCATCACTGCCCACAGATGACAGGGCCAAGTGACTATAAACTCTTTGGCTATGAGACAATGAGCCCAAACTAACTTATTTTCTTTTTCAATCATTTCAAGTATTTTATCACTGCCATAAAAACTGGTCTTAGCTTTATTTTCCATTTAATGCCTTAAAATTACAGCAAAGAACAAGAAAATTGGTGCCCAGTGGGATAATTTCTGTTCCCTAGGGAATAAGTGACAATGTCTGGTGACAGTTTTGATTATTACAGCTGAGAGGTGCTACTGATACATAATGGATAAAAGCCAAGAATGATGAAAAACTAAACATTTTACAATGTCATGATAATTCCTCTGCTCTGGAAACACATTACATTAAGAAGTAAATAGCTCAAAATGCTAACTTTCCTACAGTTTAAAGGCCTGATTTAAGAGATAATATACAATATATCTTGCATTTTTTCTTATTCCTTTAATATTGTTCTTATGTATGATGGCTACTTGATTATCAATATGATGGGATTTAGGATCAATTCATGAAAAGAGAGCCTATAGTTTTTAGAGGGAAATCCTAGAGTCAGGTCCGAGAGCATCAAGGACCATCTGAAAGTAATTATTTCTGTATCACACACAATCAGGAGCGCCACTGGAGCTGGCTAATGGCCACCCAACCCAGTGTACTTTGGCAACAAAATAAGTGCCTCACCAAACAGGAGTTTCAGGATCCACATGTGTCTATCAACAACTAAAAAATTCAGTACTGACCATTTTCCTTAGTTCAAACTTCTTAAACCAGAATTTGTATTAGAATGAACTAGGAAGCCAAGGAAAGACACAGACATTGGGATTCTGATTCCCCTAGGATCTGAAGAATTCAGAGTCCTCATCAGGACCATCTTGAGGCAATGCATGATGATTGTTACCTAGAGTGAGCCTGCACTTCCTATTTCTTAGTTTTGTTCCTCCCTGACATATTTCGTTTGAAGAATTACATATTTTTGTATATGATATGTTTCAACTATTCATTAAAGGAGGCAAGAAGGGAATAAAGATTACTAACTGACATCTTTGAGGTGAGCTCCACAGCAGGGCTTCTGCTAGAAGCTTGATTTCAATGAACTGATTAATACCAGACTTGTCTACTAGCAGCTGTTGATTCGCCTGCCCTTACAGCTAAGGAAATGAATTAAGTCACTCATTCAAGCCACACAGTCAGTAGTGAAGTGCTTGGCTTGGCTCTTCTAAAGTGCAATATTGCCCAGGAAAACATTTTAGGCTAACTGAACATAAACCCAATATTCAAATCTCTACAAATATGAAAAGTGAAACAATAACAGGAAAGCTTTCTTTGGAAGAAAAGTCCAAGGAAGAAAAAGAATACACAACAAGGAACCAGGTAGAAACAGTGAGACTGAGTCGCTGGTGATTTTAAACCCTGCTGGCAGCAGCTACTCTGGGAACCCACCCTCCTATGGAAACACCAGGATTGGGGTTGACAAGGTGGAAATTGATGATACCAGTTACAGCACAGTCCTGGAGGAAAACACCATTTTAAAACCTTTATAGGCAATCAGTTTTCTGCCTTACAACCTTCTTAGAGTGAATTCTCCAAAGCCTTCCTTGCAATACTCCCAGGAATTGAAAGCAATTCCCTACTCCCAAGACTCATTTATTTTTTTCCAGGTCCAGCCTGGCAGCCATCTGTAACTGTAAACAATAGTTCCATTTGGGACAATTAAAATTGATTTTCTATTATGCTAAAAACACTCAATTAGCATTCCTGTCTTCACCATGCTGATGGATGTTTTAAAGATGGCATTGAGTGTCTGTGAAGGAGAAGGATATCATCAGAATCCACACTGGTCATGTCACACGTCACATGCCTCCCCTCCACATCTCTTTTCTACCCTCTCCACCAATGTGGGGCTCATGTCTAGCTTCTCCTTTTCAAACCAACAGCTTTTGGGTCCCCGCCCAACTGGCTCTAGATTGGTTAAAAGGTTATTCTAAGTATGAATTTGGAGATTTTCACAAATAACTTTACATTATATTCTAGACTTGGAAAAAGATAACTCACAAACTTATGGAAGAATCTCAAATTCCCCAAGGTTTCTCCTGAACTTGAAAAAAATAAAAGAAAATCAGAAATAAAAAAAAAAGATAAATGGGATCCCTACATATCTACAACTCCACCCAAATAACTTTCCCCCATTTTATTATTTTTCTATCTTTTTCTGTGTATGTGTGCCCCTGATGTAACACGACTCTTAAAAGGTCTTATTAATAAAATCAAACCTGGAGCCAGGTATTGGGGTGAACGCTGAAAGATCAGAGAAACAGAACAAACCACAGCCACCTCACCTCTCCAATTCCTCAGCCAATCCTGTTTCCTCAGACTGGAAGCCTCTGAGTCCTCATCTGGAATGAATCTTAGCTGAACTGTTGCTAAAAGCCAAAAGCTTAACCAGGCTCTAGTTCATGGTCCTCATGCCTTATATACCTTTCTGCTTCCTGCCATCACTTCCTGGGATTAAAGTTGTGTGTCACCATGCCTGGCTGTTTTCTGTGTGGCTTTTAACTCACAGAGATCCAGACAGATCTCTGCCTCCGCAATGCTATGATTAAAGGTGTGTGTGCCACCATTTTCTGGCCTCTATATCTAGTGGCTGTTCTGTTCTCTGACCCCAGATAAGATATTAGGGTGCACAATATATTGGGGAACACAATATCACCACATATGTGTGCTCCCCGTGTGGTGTGTGTGTGTGTGTGTGTGTGTGTGTGTGTGTGTGTGTGTTATGTATAAGCATGTGTGCCGGTACCTTCAGAAGCCATAAGAGAACATCAGAACCTCTGACCTTTGGAGCTGGAGTTATAGGCATTTGTGAGTAGACCATTGTTAATGCAGGGAAAATGAACCTAGGTCCTCTGCAAGAGCAGCAAGTACTTTTAACTACTGAGCCATTTCTCCAGCCCACCAAATGACTCCTAAAGTATTTCCCTTTCCTCAAAAGACTGAAATTTGGAAAACAACTATTGTACTATCATCACTATCATTATCATGATCAAAATCATCACTGCACATACACACACACACACACACACACACACACACACACACACACACACACATCCTAGACCTATTGTGAATAGGTTATGCAGAAATCATATTTATTGCAGAGAAACATGATTCCTCATCCTGGCAAGTAATGTACCAATGTCACATTTTTTAAAAGTAATCATTGGATATTACCTTTTCTTTGTTACACAAACTGCCTATCCTGGACCTTTCCATAGTCAGTGAACAGTCACCACTCCAACCACATCCATACATATAATTTCAGACAATATCACTTGGAAGTGAAAGTCAGATACACCCTGCAAATGTAATGGAAAGAGTCTCTTGTTTCCTATTCTGTGTCCTTTGACCTCTTTGGATAGTCATAGACACATTTCCTTTTCTTTTTTTTTTAATTTATTTTTTTATTTTTTAATTTTTTTTAAGATTTTTATCATAGACACATTTTCAAACTCACTCAGGACTCTCTAGTTTAGCTTCTTTAACAGATCATTTACAAAATGATAACAGACCTTGTAACATCCCTTCATGGAATATCTATCGTGCACTGTCACTGTGGCTTGAGATGGCTCATGTCTGGGTATGATCACAGTGGTCTCAACACTGTGGGAAGATGAGAGATGTCATTGTTGATGAATGTGAACACAGTCTGTAATTGTGAATCCACTCAATCTTAATGACACAGGGTCATCATGTCAGTTGTGTACCGACCACTGCTCAGTAAGCCTCTGAACGTGACCAGGTGGCAAGCAGATTTTGTTGAACTTGGAAGTCCTTCACTCTGATATTATTTTGGCACCCCTGATCAGGCCAGCTGACATCTGTTCCTATTGGTAACTTTCTGAATGATGGGGACATTAATCAAGTTTCTTTCTACCCAGAATCTCACAGTCAAGATTCAGGAAAGAAATCTAAGCCAGGCCACTCAGGATCTCTTTCTGTGGAATATAAAAACTAAGCCAGGGCTGGTGAGATGGCTCAGTGTGTAAAGATGTCTGCTTGCCAATCCTGACAACTCAGTTCAGTCCCAGAGATCCTTATGGTGAAGAGAAATGACATCCTCTAGCAGTCCTCTGACCTTAGTATGCTCATTGTGGCACACATGCATGCTCACACACATACACAGGAACACACACAAACATGCACACACACACACAGCGCATACGCAAACACACATACATACACACACCACACAGGCACACACACACAGGTACATATTGGTGAAACTATTAAGGCCATTCCACGTAGTTAAAAGGGAGGTTTATTTTGTGGGATAACTTACAAGTGAAGGGATAGGCTACAGGGTCTGGGAAAGGTGTGGCATAGTCAGGCGGTGTTCTCTGGAGAACTCTGCTCTGTCTAGCTCCAGCGTCCAGGGTCCAGGAACCAAGAGAACCCACGCATCTAGATCTCGGGTCTTCAGCTTCCTCCCTCAGCCCTGCCTTGTAGGCATGACCGTTACCGAAGCCTCAACGGGGGTTGGGACTTCCAGGTCAAAGCTGGAATGGCTACCCACTACAGGTACATACAGAAACACATCACATATGCACACACACACACACACACACACACACACACACACACACACACACACCATACATGCACAAACAGGGAGGCATATACACACACAACATATACACCCACACACCATATGCGTACACACAGGCACACACACACACACACACACACACACACACGGGTACATACACAAACACATCACACATGCACACACACAGGGAAACACCCACAGGCATGTACACACACACACACACACCCACACACCATATGTATACACACAGGCACATACACAAACATACATACAGCACACATGAACACCCACACAGGCACACACACACCACAAATGCATACACACACAGGCACATAGAGAAACACACACACAGAGGCATACACACTCACACACACACACACACCACATGCACACATACACAAACACACACATATAAAAATGTAAAAAATATACAATAAAATAAAATAAAATAGTGAGCCAAACAGAGATGAGGGTCAGTCAGAGACTGTTTCAGAAGGTAACATTCTAAAATATAGTAACTTCCTCTTTCCTACATAGATTACCAATATTATTTTCATTTCCAGATCTCTGAGGTCTTGGTGCTAGTCTGTTTCTGTGAGGTAACTTAAGTATGGGTGAACTTTACTGTAAAGAAGACAGGGTTTTCTGGTGATACTGTCTCAATGTTATTATTCCTCTATACTGTGGCAGTTCAAACACAGCTATAGAAACTCTACAAGCATATGCATTCAGGAACATGAATTTGAATGTGTGTGTGTGTGTGTGTGTGTGTGTGTGTGTGTGTGCGCGCGTGCGCGTGCGTGCGTGCGTGCGTGCGTGCGTGTGTGTGATTTTTATAAGTTAAGACATAATCTTATCCATTCTGTTTTGTTTTGTTTTGTTCTGTTTTTCTTCAGCTGTTGGGACTATGAAAGCTATTCTCAGCATGCTGGCTTCCCCAGACAAGACAGGTTTGACCCAATCTCTGTGCTTTGTATACTTCAGCTAACTTATCTTTTCCCAATCACTTCTTTCATTTTGCCTCACGTAACTGGAGTCTGGTTCTGTTATATGACATGGAAAAAGAAAGACTTTAGAGGGCAATGATTTTACTCATATCTAAGGGAAATTTACCACCAGGATCACCAACCCCACAGAGCTTTTGACTTGATCATTCCTACATCCGATCTGCTTGGATCACAAGGGCCTGCCTCATGAAAGAGTGACTTAGGATCAGCCTGAGAAAGTGAGTGAGTCCTCGTCTCAAAATGAAGAGATAGCAAAGAGGCTGGGGACATAACTCAGAAGTAAAGAGCTTGCCTAGTGTGAGGCAAGGACATGGGTTCAACTCCTAGAACCATCAAAAAGAAAACAACTTTGGTTGAAGGCCTTTAAAATTTACTTTTTTTCTGCTAGCTAAAATGAAATACTAAACATCACAAATTACCCACATTATTTGTGTTAGGAGTGAATAGAATCCCATAACATAAAGTATCTATTTTAGAAATTATATTTTTCAAGAAAACACACAATTAAGCAAGAAAAATCAGGGTATTAACTGGGAAAGTCCTCTCTGGTGGCTTCTTGTCACCTTTTCTGATGCTATTTTACTTTAATCCACAGATACTTCTTCAGAGCTCTTTCTTAATACTACAGAAAATCTTCCCAACTAACAATATCAGCCTGGCCTCACTTATCATGTCCTCCAAAGAAATGGATTTGGGCTGCATTCTCCACCAAGCCTTTCTCAAGGACTACTAAAGACAGATTGCTGCTACGTTGACCTGAAGACTGTCATTTTCTGGCTTGCTTAACTTGGATGAACATTCCTATCCCCTGGGGAGTTATGGCCAAAATCCCAGGCTTACCAGGGCATAGATTGGATCTCACTAATATGAATGGACATAGAGCCGTGAAGTTCTGCTTCATTTAGTCTTGGCACACCTATATAGACAGAGTTACCTAATATACTCACCTCAGGCAGAGGTGCAGTTCTCACAGCAAGAGTCAGGAACTACACAGGGACCCAATGAAAATAATTTTGAACTGAGTTTATTATACCAGTATTCAGGTCTTCAAAAGAATTTTTATAAATTCTGAATCTCTTATTCTATTTCTCCCTATTTCTTTTGCAAGTATTATAGTAGGAATCTAAAATATCCTCCAGAGGTCATGTTTTAAATGCTTGTCCTCTGACTAAGCAATATTTAAAGAAAACACACACACACACACACACACACACACACACACACACACACACACACGTTTCTTGGCTCCAGAATCTCAACTGTTACATTTACCACCTGTTACTTTAATATTAACTTCTATTTTCTCATATTACTATATATATATAAATCTGCTTTATAGTTATTTTTGAAAAGATTTTTTTACTATATATCTATCTACATCTATCTATCTATCTATCTACAGCTATCTATCTATCTGTCTATCTGTCTGTCTATCTATCTATCTATCTATCTATCTATCTATCTATCTATCTAGTTTGAATGGCTATATATGTGGGTGATCATTTGCCTCGGTGCACCTGGGGAGGTCCAAAGACAACTTTTGTAAGTCAGTTCGGTTCTTCCATCATATAGATCCTGGGGGCTGAATCAGGTCATCAGGCTGGGTGGCAGGTGCCATCTCACCAGCCCTGATTTCTGTTTCTCAGGCTATCTTATCACCCAAAGCTAGGAAACATCCTCTATTTGATATGGTCACTGCAGTGACAACCCTCAGCAGCTCCTTTTATGGAACCTACCCAAACTGAAAATGACAAATGGCCTGTTTAGAGGTTTTAACACATAGCCTTTCAAAAACATTGCTTTGTTTTAATCTTCTGCATGAGAAAATCAACCAGAGTTTAGGTATCAGAAGAATGAAAAACAATGTTAAGGAAGTAAAGGCTACTGGGAAATAGTATATCTCTTCACCTAGATTACAAGATAGTAAGAATTCAACTGTGTTTGAGATATAATTGAACTCTACAGTTGACAGTATACATTTTTACAAAGTGAATGGATGCTGAAAAAGTATTTGAAACATGAAAACACCTGCAGTGTAAACACTCCGGTCACCATCTATGTTTTCTCAGTAATTCACTGTGAATTAATTACCTAAGATCTTCTAACTAGGTCTTGAGTGTCTAAAGTCATTGCAGCCTAGCCAGTTCTTAAATGCTGCTGTGTATCAGGGTTGGATTTAGCCTCAGCCTTTATCTGCTGCTAAGTTAATTGGCTTCATTTAGCTTGCTCACCTTATCAGAGCCATGGGAGTCTCTTTAATCTGGCCAATCTTTGGCTCACAGCAAGTGATTTTCTAGACGTAGCTTCCTTGAAAAACACAGAGTGTTGTGGGTTTCCTCCCCGGGACATAATTTGTTTCCTTCTGGTTATTCCTCTCTATATGGAAATAATTTTGTAAATGTCCAAAGACAGACATTTAACATTTCCTTGTCTCAGCAGCAGCATCTTGACCAGACACTGGCCGCTAGGAGCCCATTATTGAGGTGTTTGCTGTCAAGCTCTTTGGACTGTTCCCTGCCTTGTTCTCAAATGGGTTTTATAGCTTAACAAGAGAAAATTCCATTCATCTTCCCTCTGCTGAAGTTAACCAGACTAATTTTTGTTACTTACAGTGCTTTATACCTGAGAAAGATTGTATTCAAACTAAAGTGTTAAGATATCCACCATCTTGTGAAAGGCTATGGTTCACAAATGGACAAAGGTAGAGTTTCTGTTCATAGGAACTCACCTCTTGTAAGAGATAACCATATATGGTCAAGGTATGAAGCTGGAGAGATGGCTCAGTGGTTAGGAGCACTTGTTCCTCTTGCAGAGGATTCGGGTTTGGTTCCCAGAGCCTATATAGAGGCTTACAACCATTCATGACTCCAGTTCCCAGAAATCAGATGACCTCTTCTGGCCTCCACAGGCACAATTTATGTATGTGGTATACCTACATGAACACAGTGAAAACACTCACACATGTAAAAATAAAATAAATATAATTTTAAAAGACTATTTATTGGAAGATGGTAAGTGTTAAAAGATTTGTGGGTCCCTTTGGATACTGCGATCTAGAGATGACAGTGGGAAGTAATTATAATACCATAGCTCAGATTTAACTGAAGGGAAGGAGGCACCTGTATTAAGAGACAGGGCAAGATACTCTACACAGAAGCCTTTTAGTGTATTCCAGGGCTTAGAAAGTGGCTAAGCAAGTGTGAGGCCTTGCGGCCAGTTATCAGTATTAAAACTCATTCTTCTATCTGCTTATCATCCTATCTACATCTGTTCATCTATGCATTCACTCATTTATCTAACAAATATTCTATTCTGGAGAGAAGAATAAATAGCAAAGTGGTATGAAAGAATTTGTTAACTTTAAGGAAAGCAGTTTAACTCTTAGGTGGGCTTAGTCTCTTTTTATCTGTCTTCTCAGCTACTTATCAGTATAAAGTCTCCATGAGCCAATCCTACCCTCAAAATACTACAGAATAAAAATTTCATGGAATTATTTTTTACATACAAGTAAAAAATGTAGATTCTCAACTTCTTTCTTTACATTTGAACCCTGCTTCCCAAAACAATTTAAAAGCCTTTCTGAGTTGGGGATATGTCAGTCACACTCCACATTCCCACACATCAGACGTATGGTCTATATCCCACAGTGCATCAGCTGATCCTCCAAGTGCTCATCCATAGAGAACTGATTGCTGTTAGTCCGCTCCCACGGGTAGCACTAACACTGGAGAGATTGCAGCATTTCTCTCTGTGGGTTGTCTTATCTCCGCATTCATTAATTAAAGCAATTAGGTTGGAGATTCTTTGTATTTCCAGGCTAGTCTGAAAAAGCTGACAGTTCAATTGAATTCATCAGCTAAGTACCTAAAGTTACAAGCTCTTATAATTAGTAATTGACTTTGGAGATTTTAGCGAACAATGACAAGCATGCCAACATTTCAGCCCCTTCTAACAAAGACCAATCTTTAGTATACCACATAGCACCCTATAGGGAAGGTACATGCAATGTACAATGACTCTGCCATGGGTCATTAAAAATGTTTTCATCTACAAACATTGGTACACACGTGCACACACAGGAGAATAAAAGAGGTGTGACAAATAGCAGAAATGCAAATTGTTTAGACTTCTTTTGGAAGTCAAAAGAATGAACATGTATTACATATCCTATATTAGGTAAGCCCTTGGAAATGGTAGTGTTTCTATGACCTTGGACAGAAGGTCCTTATGATCTAAGAAATAGCCATGACCTGTACTGGTCCTCATAGCACTGAGCATCTGGGTAAGAGACATCATGGAGGGATGTGAAAGATGACTTTTGTTTGGCCTTTGAGTGGTTTTGATAACTTTTTTATTAATGAATTGTAGAATTCTTCAGGATGTATGAATTTTATGAAAAAAAAAATGTTGCATGGGTTTTCCCTGTCCTGTTTCCTAGACAACCCTTGAAAGGGTAATTAGAATAATTCATCAAAAGCCATGCTTTTGAGCAAAGAACCAAAGTAAGACTAAGATATTTTCACTGACTGTCTGAAATACAGGTTTTTCTAATAACAATCCTATGAGAAATGACCATCAGCACAATGATAAGGACAGCTAAGCCCTGAAGAACAAATGACGCTAATCATTAATGCCTCTTGCACATGGCATATGAATAGAGAAGTGGGGAAGAACTCTAAGTCAAGAGTCCGGCCCAAATCTGTTCCATATTTCTCATTTTCTTTGTTTGTCTCATTGTGAACACAAGGCATGTAAGCCTCAGCCAGCCTACATTTCTGCTCCAGCCTGGCTGTCTATTGACTAAGAAGTCCATTGTTCAAACCAGTCTTATGGACTGACACAAGTCAGCAAAGAAAGAGAGCATGCTTAGTTAAGGGGTGGTGGATGCAAGTGAGAATCTGATAGATAGTAACAGTTTGGAGAGAAATTTTTCATGAAGTTGAGAATAAAAACAAAAACAAACATCAATATCATTGAGTAGCATGAGACATTCATTTCAGGCCACTGAATAGAGAAACTTTGGGGAATGTGGGTGATGGATACGCCAGCCAGCTTCAATTCTCCCTCGAGATCTTCTGTCTGAAGGCCTATATGAAGAAAACTGTCTGCATTTGGGATTCCAAATAAAGGCAGCAAGAGGTTCTCAAGCTTAGCAAAGAGAAGCATATGCCAACTCTATCCTCTTATCACCGTTAAAGGGGAATGGCATCTTCAATATACTTCCAATGAAAAATGAGTTACTTCTCAATCCAAAGATGGCTGGAAATATGAATACTGTGTTTTGATGCAATAGAATATTTTATTGATGGTCATTTCAAAGGAGACTTGAAATCAAAGGGACAAGAACTCATACAAGCTTCACAGTGAATTGCATGTGACACCTTAACCTGGTTTGTCAAGACAGGTTTGCAGAAGGCTCATAAGGAATAATGAATGTTTGAATGTGAGATGGGTAGGCACTGTGGGGCAGAGAAGCTAGAAAGAATGATGTCTACGATTTGCTTTACAAGTAGCTTTCTGGGCTATGCCTGGATCATAGCTCTCTCAGGTCAGAAGCATGAGCTTAAAATGGGACAACATGTGAGCTTTGATGTATAACTCCATCTTTACCCTCTGCATCACTCAGTCTCTATGATTCTATCTCCTTAAATGAAAATACAGACCTACTTCAAAGGATTTTATGAGAGTTAATAGGTAACATTATTAAAAGCAGCATTCACTAGAGATTATTCTCTTAACACATTAGCTTTTACTGAGATCAGCACTGTTGTCACCATTTTACACGACAAGTAGATTTGTTTTACTACGGTTTGGTGGTTCCTTAAAATACTGCGAATTTTTGGAGTATCACAAGGCAGTATCTATAGTGTTTCCTTTAAAAATGGGAGGATCTTTGGAGAGAGAAAATGCTATTGACTTTTCAGGAGTCTGGGACAGAAAACCTTGTGGTTTCTACTGGTTTTAGAGAGGACACTGTCATTGACAGAGGTCACATGTCATGTAAGAAGTACAGTGTTTTTGAGGTTGCAATGTGGAAAAGTGATTCACTCATACTACATGGAAAGTGACTGATGCTTGGGACACTCTAGATTTTTCCAGACATGGATCAGACACGGACCAATGAAGTGTTCAAGACCTCTGAGGCCTAACTATCATCTGACTACAATGGCATGACAGAATCTGGGCAAGAATTGCCAAGAAGAGCCTGGTCAACCATTAGATGAAGTCCATTGTCAGTTTTTGTCACTCTTTGTTCACAATTGAACATCATCAGTAGATAACCAAACTGTAACAATTCTGTCCAGACGAAAAGGTGTCCACTCCAGTGGAAGAAGAGTTGGTGTAAGCAAAAAGGGTGGGTCTGTGGATTCTATTGCTTTGTGGTTCTGTGCCAATCATTAACAATTATTTCATCTATTATGATTTCTCTTGCATATTCATTGGAAGAAAAATGATTTCTAATGCTAGTTAGAAAAATTAGAAAGCTACTGAAATTGATTCCATCTCAAATAGCTTCCAGATTCATACCTTTGTAAATACAGAACTTGAGTGTGTGGTGAAAGGTACACACATCATAAAAGTACCTTCTTCCTTTACTGAATTTTTAAATTCTCACAATGCCATCTCTAGCTTACCTTCGATATAGCAGTCAGGGTTTGAACCAAGGCAGTCTGACCTCAGAGCCCATACACTCATGACAACAAAAGTAGTCACAGAGCTATTGACCATCATAAGGAACAATGATACTGCTTAAGGACAACTGTAAATAAGGATGATGCTGGTATTCAAGTTGGGTATCAGATTTTTGGCACAAGTGGCTTTTTAAATACTGCCAAACTGACATAAGGTAAAGAAGGCATCCTAGGTAAAAGCTATGTAACATTTTAAAAAATACTGAAGTATGTCTCTGTACTAATTATAGCAAATATTTTGGAGCAGTTTCTAATAACATGATAATATAAAATCTAGAACATATTTTTAAGTTTAAATATGAATATAAACATGATAATTCATCAAAAAAGTATACTAAGCCTTAAAATTTGTAACTTTATGGTTTATACATTACCTTTAGAATAACCTTTGTATCAATATAACTATCTATACAAAATTTAAATCAGAGTTATTTACAAGTTTCATCTTCACCTAATTCCTTGTAAGGCAATTGTAAAGCAATGAGCAAAGATTTATTTAACTTCGTACCAAGATGAGCACAATGTATGATTATTCTTAACATGCTTCAGGCACTTTATCAAGCATTTTATATATTATATATTTGGTTATTAAATTCTAAACATCAATCTTAGAATAGTATGCTATAATTATTCCTATTGTAGAAAAAAAAAAACCCAAGGCACTGATATTTTAGGATTTCACAGCAAAGTTAAAAAAAAAAAGAAGACATTACAAGCCACTGCCACAAGAGCCTTAATTCATGAAAATGGTTTCACACATTCATTTTTTTTTAATGAACAGGTAATTACCTATGGATTAAAGAAAAGACAAAATGTTACTGGTAGGAAATTTTAGAAAATGTGTGTGTGTGTGTGTGTGTGTGTGTGTGTGTGTGTGTGTGTGATTCTGAGGAATGTATAGAATGTACATGAGAAGAAAAGAGAATAGGTACAAGAATCTAAATGATGAACCACATCAAAAATTCAGGGCCAACAATTATAAGAAGTCTTTAAGTGAAACATATTTCCTTATTGAGTCTTCTCAGTGGATTGGTCTTTCAGAAAGAAAAAGGCACAAAACCATTTACTGTTACTATGGCCTTTCAAAACTACACCATGTCTTATAAATTTGTATATGTTCTCTTTAATTCTTAAAGTCAACGTATAATGTGGGCATTTGTATGTGTAATATGAACACAAGAAAAATGAGGCCAAGAGAAATTAGATACTAGTCCAATTCATAGCTTATCAGTGGTAGAGACAGGATTAAAACACAGGATTCAAAGACTGATTTATATCTATGTTATTAGACACCAGAGTTGAGGTTTTTATCAGCTCCAATAACACAACGACTGATACAATTTATGATGTAGATTTTCATTGTCAACCTGGTTGCATTAAAAGTCACATACAGCATTAATGAGGTTTACCCAACCTGTTAGAGCCTTTCTAGAGAGAATGAATTAAGCACACGGGACAAGTTCTGAACATGAGTAGGGCTATTCCATGAGATGAGGTCTCAGAATGGATATAAAAGGAAAAAGAAAGCTAACTGAGCACCCACTTTCTTGTTCTGTTTCCTAGTCTGCAGAAATGTGAGCAAGTAGCCTCAGGTTCTTAGCCCCATAGCTTCAAGTTATTACTGCTACTGTGTCTCCTCTACCAAAACGGACATACGCTCAAACCGTGAGCCCCAACAAGCAATCCCACCCTCAAGATAAGAGACTAGAAAAGTAATTATTATCGCTGGACACAGGAAACACCCAAGTTTCCTTTTCTTCTTTAAAAGGGCATGTAAGAAAATTTCATGAGATGGAATATTCAGACTTCTTTTGTAAACTGAAAATGGCCACAGCATACTCTGCTGATATGAAAAGCATCCCCTTAAAATGTGGAGATTCAGAGATGAGACGGAATGCCAACTTCCCATGAGAGATTCATCTGAAACAAGAGCATCATTCTGGAAACATCTTTGATCCCACAGCTGAGCCCCTTCGCTCCATCAGAGAGACACTGAAGCAAGTAAATTAGGGGCTCAGCAACAGCAAGCATGCTGGCTCAAGGGTCCTCATTGTGGCTACAGCCCCCCAAAACTTCCTATTTTCTTCCTTCTCCACTTAAAAAAATGAAATTGAGGGACAAATAGAAGGAATCCACACAGCAATTCTCCACCAAGACACATGGAAGCCTGGTATGGGAAACCAGGTATCCCCACTAGGGACCAAATAGCACTCAAGGTTGATCAACAAAGGCAATGGAAACTCTTCAAACACTCTTAAAGTTTAACTGCTATTAAAATGGCATTCAGCAAAAGGTATGTGATTCCAAACAGTGAACTATTCACTTTTCTGTTGCTAGGATAAAATACATGGCCAAAAGCAACTTTCAGAAGTACAAATTTATTTTGGCTAATTTTTCCAGAGGTAGAGTCCATAATGGTGAGGAAGGCATGACAGCAGACAACCAGAGAAGGAAGCGGGTTGATTACATTTTGTCACATAGGAAGCAGAAAGGAAGGGAGAGAATGAACGAGAAATGTAGTGAGGCCATTCACTCTCAAAGCCTGTTCCCAGCGACGTATTTTTTACAGCAAGCTCACATCTTAAAAGTTCCATAACTTCCCCAAATATCAGAAACAACTGGGTACAAAGTATTTAAGTAATTAGCCATTGGGGCACATTTTTCTCTTAAATCACCACACTTGTTATACTTGAATAGAGTAACCACATCCTGCTGAAATGTAAGACTGTAATGTGGGAACACATTTCTAGAGTGAACATTCATATATCACATCAAGAATCAAAGCAAACATTTCAGCATCCAGGAGGCAGAGACAGGAAAATCCCTGTGAGTTTAAGGCCACCTTAGTTTACAAAGTGAGTTCTAGACTAATGTGTGATACATAATTAAAACTTTTCTCAAACAAACAAATAAACAAACAAACATAACCAACCAGCCAATAAAAAAAGTCAAAGCAAACAAAACTGAAAACAATGAAAGACAGTCAATGATGTCAACTCTGAATCAGATCTAGGGTTCATCTGACCAATGTTTAAAGCCGTCATTGTTAAAATGATTCAGTCATCAGCTATAGGTTCTCTTGAAACAAATGAAAAATATTTTAAAAAATCTTATAAAAAATCTTATAAGGAAAACAATAAGTTATAAAAAAGAACCAAATGGAAATGATACAATTAAAATTACAAAAATAACAACTTAAATAAACTAGATGGGCTCAAGAGGAGACTGAAGATAACAGAGGGTGTGATGAATAAATTTGAGGAATCATGAATAGGATTTACCTCATTTGAACAAAAAGTAGGAAGTTGTTTGGATAAAATGAACAGAATTACCTGTGTGGTTGGTTACAGCAAGGGATGTACTATATGTATAATAGACTCCCAGAAGGAAAAAAGAAAGAGGATGAGACTGAAGAGTATTTGAAGAAATAATGGGTGAATTATTTCCAAACTTGGTGAAAGACACAGCCTATATACTCAAGAAAATCAACTACCTCTCCAAAGGACTAACCCAAAGAAATGAATATCATAGTTGAATTTTTGAAAATGGAAAACAAACAAACAAACAAAAAGAAATAAATTTTGGAAACTCTCAGAGAGAAATGATATATTTCCTATGGTAGATTCCTCATTGAAATAATGAAAACCAGAAGGACAACCACAGGTTCCAGGTGCTTACAGATAATAATTGCCAATTTTGAAGAATTATAGGTCCTATAAAACTGCCTCACAGGGATAAACCACCCACTCAGTCTAACATTTTCCTTGCAAGTTTCATAAATCACATGCTGGGACTGACACTAAAATTGTTGTACTGTTTGCTACCTAAGATAATGAATGACAATAACAATGGTTAAGTTAAGAGGTTCCAAACAGAATTGAGGTTCCTATGTTTCACTTAAAGAGGAAAACATTGAATTGAGTAGTGTTTTAAGGTAGGTTCATGTGCTGTAATGCTGAGAAGAGACATTGCAAAACTACACAGATGCTTTCAAATAAATAAATCAAACCAGAACTCTAGAATCTGTTTACATAGCCCAAAAGGAAGCATGAAGAGAAACAGAAGACCAAGTATCAGAGAAAATAAAATAAGGAAACATGAGGATGTAGCACCAACTTTCAATTATCCTGAATGAAGATATTTAAAACACATGAATCAAAAGAACAAATGTCAGAGTGGATTACAATCAATATGACCCAATGACAAACTTTGAATGAACACTTTACTTCAAATTGTAGTTCATAAGTAGGCTAAAAAGTAAAAGGGACAGGAAAATACATATAAGTCAAGCATTTTTTAAAAAAAGGGAAATTGACTAGATTTTAATATTGATAAAGTGGATTTTTGAATCAAAACTATTACTAAAATGTTATAATAAAAATGAATAAGTGTGTGTATGATGTGCATGTGTGTGTTGCTCTAAAAAATTAGAAATACAAACATTTTCAAAACACACAACAAATATACACTAAGACAGAACATAGACTTAGCTATAAACAAAACCTGATAAATTTAATGTGATTGAAATTATAGATATTGCTACAGAACAACAGTGTTAACTGGAAATCAATAACAGAAAGACAATAGAAAAATCATATATGAGAACAATACATTTCTAAATAATTGGTCATCTGAAAAGAATATCTAAGAAAATGTGAAATATCATTAAAATGAATGAAAACAGATCTGGAGAGAGGGATTGGTGCACAAGACTGCTTGCTCTGCTTCTTGAGGACTTGAGTTTTAATCCCCAGAACCCATATTAAATACCAGGTATGGCTGTATATCACTATAACCCCAGCACTGGAAGGTTAGACACAGGCAGTTCTGAGACTTCATTGGCCAACAAACTTAGCAAAAATGAAAAGCTTCCAATTCAGTAAGAGTCTCTGTTTCTAGGTAATAAAGTAGATAGTGATGGAGGAAAGGATATGGTCTTCCCTGACCCCTGTGCTTGTAAACATACAAACTACACACCACATATACACAGAAGACATGACAGCAAACAAATGCATTTAAATTGTAGGATGCAACTAAGTTTCAAAATGTTTCCCCCATTAATAGTATAAGATCTGCATAAATACATAATATAATATGCAACAGATTATTTTTTCATATTATTTGTATTTTATTATTCAGGATATGCTCTTGTTTACATCTTGTATTTAGCCATGAAGCCTGAGTGTTATCTGAGAACTTTACCTGTTTTTGAAGTGTTAGGTCTGTATCTAGGACCTCTTGTATTCTAATCAGCTGCTCTAACATTGAGCTACATCTGCAACCTCTTTGTGACAAATTTAAAGATTTATTCATTTTCATTTCATGTGAGTATTTTGGATGCATGCAAGTATACATTTATGTGTACCGCATATATATCTGTTGCCTCTGGAGGCTAAAGGGGCCCATCAGATCTCTTGGAACTAAAGTTATAAATGATTGTGAGCTGCTGTGTCAATGATGGATACTAAAACTGGATCTTCTTCATAATCATTGAACCATCTTTCTAGGCCCCTGTAATAATCTTAATGTGAAGTTTAAGTACACAGCATATATGTGATTCTAATAAATGACCATATGAAGAACATGTATTCACAATATATAACAGAACATTAATTGTAATATAATGAACTAAGTCAGTATTATATATGTACAGATTTTCGGCTGGTACTCCCAAGCACCTGTGCTTTCCACTTATAGCATCTGTCTAAAGGATTAAAACAACACAGCAAGATTCAGAGCCACTTATGGACAGTCTTAGGGATAGAGCCTGTAGTTTCCATAGCCTTACACATCAAGGTGAGGAGACCCAAGTCCTGACTCTGGTCTAATTCCTATGAGCTGGCAAGTGCTTTGAATTTCTTTAACAAGCTGCATTTGTAAAATGGAAGATAAACAACATGCACAACACAAGTCATCCTGGATACTATGAGGTTATGTGCAGCCACTTACACTAGCAACTTGACAGATGGTAGCAGTGGTGGAGGGAGAATTTAGGGGAAAGAAGGACATGGATAACATTTACTAGCTTACAACCAGCACCATTCAAACCAATGAAAAACAAAATAGATTCCTTCCCATGTGTATGTGTGGGCTGTGCTATGAAATGTACTTGTTATTAGGACCTCATTTAAATAAGTTTGAATATATATATATATATATATATATATATATTAAATAAGTTTGAATATATATATATATATATATATATATACATACATGGAGACAGATGCTCTACAACGAGAGAATATGACTTCTGCCTTTCATGGAGTCATTAAATTAGTGTAAGCAGGATAAATGTTGGAAGCACCACTCACAGGGCACATGGATGTAGCCATCATGGATGTATTGGGCTTATTGTTATCTGTTCTTGTCATCATGTATCTCAAGAAGTGTTATTTGCTAGCACTCTAATCAACTCTACCATGTACCTGGCACACTCACAGTGCTCTCATCTGGAAAGAAACACAAAACTTTTCTAAAGGAGTGGATTCCAGAGTACAGAACAACTGTAGGCAGTAGAGAGGAGAGTCTGAAACATGGCAACCAAGTCCTTGTTCTGGGAAGAACACGGAAACAAACAGAAGAGCTTTCTAAGCTCTCATCACCATTATGATCTATCTTGCAAGGGTCAAAACATTTCATAACATTCTTCCATTATGGTAAAGCTGTGACAATATTCCAAACTAGAGTGATTTGTTCTCTGGGATAACTTGTTTTTCTTGCCTGAATCCTTTTTCTTTTTCTTTTTTTTTTTTTTTGGCAATACAAGCAAAATGTATATACCAATTTAGCCTCTAGGTAAGTTTGTGGTGAAGGAGGGCCTCTGAGAATGTCTGTGAGGGATTATTTTTATTATGTTTTTTGATGTAGAGAGATTAGCCACTATGGGCAACATTATTTGCAGGAGAAAGCAAGCTGAGCAATATTAGGCACACATTAATGCAATGATCTCTGCTCTTGACTGTGGATGTAATGTGATCAGTTCTCTTGAGTTCCTGCCTCTATGACTTCCCTATTGTGATGGACTGTAACTTGGAACCATCAGCCAAATAAAGCCCTTCCTCCCTTAAGTAGCTTTTGTCAGGGTATTTAACCATAGCAGCAGAAAACAAAGGGAGAACAGCTTTATTCTAGCTGTGTAAGGCTTGTTGGTATAGGACTCACATTTACTCCCATTCTCACCCTCCTATGACTTTCCTAAGATATTGGACCAAGTCTGCCTTTGCATCAGTTAGTATCAGAAAAAATATGCTGTCAGGAGGGGGGAGAATCAAGCTCTGCTGCCTTACGGGGCTTGGCAAACATGTGCATGCTTAGTTTTTGTTTCTGCCACTTAAGTGGGTAATTCTGAGCATCCGTACTGCCTGGTTAGACTCTGTGATGGATGAGGCTGTCTCTCTCACTCTCTCTGAGACTCCCGGCAGCTCTGAGAACAAAGCTCTTGCACACAGGAGACCTTCAGTCACCTCACTTGACTGATGATTGTATCTGTGTCTGACAAGCAGGGGCTCCATTGTGCACAGCAAACAAATGGGCAGGGGCTCCATTGTGCACTGCAAATGAATGGGCAGTGTCTAAATGAAGAAAAATGTCAAGTCATTTGTTTGTTGGGACTCTTCCTGACATCACATAAATTACCTGAGTGGTAAAGTGAAAATAAAGGTTAGACTTAGTTAACTTTTATGGATGCATAAGCATCTTTTTAGCCAATATTTTCCTCTTTAGCTCTTAAGGATATTCCCAGGGACTATTTGGAATTGTTATGAATGCAGGATCTGGAGCCAGACTATTGGACTCATTCTTTATCCCAACTATATTGTCTGAAAGACTTCACCAAGAAATCCATGGGGGACTGAGTTCCCCATCTGAAAAATGAGTGATAGCATCTACAGAGTAAGTAAGTGATGGGGGCTAAATAAGCTAGCAGGTTGCATAGTGACAGGCTTGCAGTAGGTGGTTGAAACCTTGAGTATTATTATTTATTACTGCTGATCATTGCTGCAGAAGAATCGGTGAGTTAGACATGGGACACACTCTACTGCATAAACAACACAGACTCTCGGGGAATGAAGACTTTTGTAAGATTAGGAACATTATTTGTGGCCCACCCATGTCTCCTCAGCTTGCTTCAGCATTACCTGGTATACATTCTCAGTACTTGCAAAGGCACTCAACAATACTTGCTGACATAGCAGTGTGACTCTGCCTGAGGGTGTTTTGTGGCGGTGTTGACATGAGATCTGTGGAGATCCTCACCAGGTCTCAACACACCCAAGCATGGAGCTACAGGGCAGTTCCGCTAACAGCTTCCCCACTATACTTAGGCTGAAATAAACACTGTGAATCTCATGCAGGACACATCTCTGGGTGCCCAGCTTAACAAACTCATCACCACACTCTGTACAAGCCTCTTTCCTTTTATGGCTTCACTGGTCATCTTCCTTACATGTATTCTGGGACTGTCTCCCAGATACAGATCTCATATTCTGCTTTTTTTGGGAAATGTGGGTAAGGGCAGTGTGGATATCCTCTCCTTATATATAGATTCACCAATATCCAAAGAAGTTTGCTGGAGGCTGTGTGTTGACTTCTGATCTGTACCATAAATTCACAATGGCCATATTTTAGGGGCATTGAGGAAGATTTTACATTGTGTGTGTATGGAGCGGGGACAATTAAACAACCAGAAAAAAAAGCACTATCTGTTAAAGGTGTATAGGTCTCTGAATGCCAGAAATCAGGCTGAGTTAAGATCATCCATCTTGTTTACTAGTGACATTCTTAATATTAAGACAGTAAAATCTTTTCTGTTAGTCTGTGATCATGGTGGTTCTGAAATGTCTACCCAGCACAGCTTCCCATGGAATGTTTCCAGCTGGCTCAGGGTCCGTCCATCTATGGGTCAAGGTCAATAGGTAACTTTCAGGATCTTCCTCCAGCTAGAGTTGATGACTACCCCTTAATTGTCCCTGGAACTTGCCAGTAATTAATGTTTGGCATTGACATTAATGTTGGCAAAAGCAAGATCACCAGCCAAAATATTCACTGGCTTATACCCCATGCCTCATTCTCTCCTCCTCCTTTTCAAAACTTCCTATTCCTCTCTCAGACGAAAAACACATGTCTCCTTGATACACTGGCTAACATAAAACTTTAATGCTGTGAGCAATTACCCAGTCAGTATCTTTCCCACTGCTCTAGAGCTGAGGGAGCAGAGCCCACTGCTGAGCAGGGAAGAAGACATCCACTAAAGAGGGGCAGAAACATATGGTCTTTCCACAGGTCAGTGATTCCCCAGATTTCTTTCTAGTTGGCATGGAAAAGACTAAGACTACAATTTCATGTTTACTCAAAATGATGTCAGTATGACATTTGGTGAGCTGAAGAAAGGAACATGCCCGTGAGGGACATGTAAGCACAATGGACAAGCAAGGGAGGCTAAGTTCTCATTTGCTTCAGCATGGACACTGGTATTATTTTTTACACCAGTAACATTATCTTTTCTGTCATGTGGGAAAGGGAAGGTGCATGGCGTCACGCCAAAGGTTGTGCTATTTACCATTAGTCACCAAAATTCCTTTTATAAACTCGTAGAAACGAATGTGTTCTAAGGAATTGTCACACAATTTTTACCTTTTAATTAGAAGACAGGCTTTGGTGGGAGTGAGGAGGGAAATTAGCAATCTCATGAGAAATGGCTGGAAGAAGGGATATAGAATATTCGAATTAAGCTTCAAAAGGCTTAAATGTTAGAAAAGAATAGATATTTTTCTTTGTGTGGATCACAGCAAAGAGAGAAACAAACAAACAAAAGACCCAAAACAACACAGACATGTATTTCAGGAAGAAATCATGAAAATGAGACAGGGAGCATCCTAAAGCCATCCAGCTGGCAGAGAGTTCCTTCTTGAAGAAGTTACCTAACACAGATAATGAAATCTCTTCCCTCAAGCTACATACCTGTGTCCGCTTTATTGAAAATAATGATTTTTGGAAAGTAATTAATCACCATGTATACATCTTGGAAGCCATCTGGCATCAGAGTCAAAAGGAGAAGTTTTAGGAATACACAGAACTGGGAAGGGCGGGAGACTGGTTGGTGCCTTCACAAACTCTGTCTGAAGAACACTTCCAGCATCCTGCTACTACTGTCCAGGGTAACATGGAATTCTGTGGTTTAGGCAATTGTGCTGGAGGCAGACAGACATCTTGCTCCTTTGAGTGCATCCTTGAAATATAAGCTAGTGGTATTCTGTCATCTCCGATCCTAATTGCAATGTTTTCTCTGAAAGTAAAATTGGTTCCAGAGGAGGGATCTGAGTTTTTGCCGCCACACAACTTCATTTCCAAGCATTCATGTGGTGTCTAACTCTGATAGGTCCTTACAGGTACAGTGCTGTGGAGAATTTCCTGGGAGTGGTTAAAGAAGCAATACCAACATTGCAAGAGGGAGGCTTCTATCATCAAGATTAAGGAAGGAGGCAGTCTGGATGTGAGTGTGCACAGTAGGACAGAATGGATCATACACATGAAAATGTATATAGAAGAGTCAGAGAGAAAGCTGCAGATGGGACACATGAGACAGAAAACAGACGTAGAGAGCGAAACAGGTAGTGAGGTAAGAGGAGAAGGCAGGAAGTGGGGACTGGTGTCCATAACCATATGCAGTATGGGATAGAGAATAGCATGATCCATTCATGTTTCAGAAAACATAGCAACAACTCTCAACAGATTGTGTGATCAGTAATGCACTTGTTGGGTAAGTATGAGGACCTGAAATCAATCCCCAAAATCAATGTTAAAAAATCCAGACATGCTTATAATCCCAGCACTAGAGCAGCAGAGGCAAGCAGATCCCAGGGGCTCTCCAGGCAGCTGGTTTAGCAGAATTCTAGAGCAACAAGTTCAATGAGAAACTCTGTCTCATGCAGGCTTGCACATGCACATATAAGTGTGCATAAATAAAAATAGCAAGAGTAATCAGGTCTGTCAATCACACAAGCTAATGTCCTGAGTACAATTTAGGTGATGATGGGTTGGGGGGTATTATTAGTCCCATTACATAGGTACGTAGACTGAGATAGTGAAGGATAATGCAAGAGACAGATTTAGTAAGCAGCAAATTTACAGGCTCATACTGAACCAATTTGCCTCACTTTATAGCCAAAGACTGAATAGCTGTCCTGTGGCCACTGCACATACCAGTTAGCATGGCTTTACTTCATTTCACTCTATCTTTCAGAAAGGATAAGTAAGTTGGGAGAAGCAGATTTGACTGGAATGATCAATGGTAATTTTCTCTTGTAAAATGGTGCCACTGAGTACCGTAGCTTCTGATATTTTTAAAAACAAATTTAGATACAAAGCAGAGGTCTGTAAAAGACAGCATTTCAATGCTAGTCCCTGAATCTTGATGACTCAAGTTATCAAAATGATCCCATATACTCTAGAGTGTAATAAGATGCTAGACATTGAAAGCTGTGAGGCGGCTGTGAAATCCTCAATCGTTTAGCTACAGAGCTGTCAGGTAATGACTACAAAGCAAGTCAGTTTAGCCTCCTGCTCAAATCTCTTTTCAGCACTGCTGCCTCAAGTGGCAATGGTCCTCATTTGTGTAACAATAACAGTGATGAGAGAGAGAGGGAACTGTTGGTCCTGCCCCTTCTGTCACACTTCTGACACCCTAATCAGGCACTGTTGATTGAATCCCAGACAACTGGCATTTACAGCCAAGGTGATCTAGACCGTTAATGGAAAAAAGAATTAACTACCCAGAAATACACACACCAGTCACGTAACTGACAGTTTACTAACTTCGATGTTGGCTTCTTACATAAGTAGAAACGATTCAGGTCATTTCAAGAAGCCACTTAGTGCTCTAGCCCACAGGCATCAATGTGTTAAAGCTTACGTGGACAGCATGATTTCCAGTGGAAGGCGTCACATTCCCACCTAACACAGTGGCCCTCCTGTCTCATTCAGTCACCTTGAAGGCTCCATCACAGAATCACTGCACACTCAATCAAGAGCACGTTTGCTATCAACGAGGAATGTAGACTTTATAATTTCCCCATTGCATCCTTTTTGCTTCCCTGTTCTGACCTTGCTACTTCTTTCTAGCTGTCATCTCTGGGAAGGCTGTCGAGAGTGACTGAGAGTGTTCACCACGTGTAAATAGGGGAGTGCTAATTGAACAAGCCACATACAGTGTGTGTGAGGTTGGTCAGGCAGTTGTGCAAGCAAGTACTTTTTAAATACAATGCATATAGTTGGAAGATGCCCCCAAGGCCCTCCCCTGTACCTCTCTATGTCTTGCCAGAACAGACCGGACAGAGGTTTCTCTGTGGGCTGCACAATCACCCTATTGGGGACGTGTGAGCTTTAGCGTTTAAAACTCACTTAGCCTTCTTCCCCCGCTTAACAATAGGAGATTTACTATACAGCTGTGAAATCATCATGGGCCATCACTCATTTCCATGAATAAAAAATAGATCTATGAATGTGCACAACTGGGAGATTGATATCCAGATGTTTGGATTTAGGGGTGGGTGAGTGTTACAAAAGTTCCTTCCCTGAAGAAGATTTAAGCAGCATCAACTCCTCCTCCAAGGTCCCAAGGTACAATTCTGACAGAGTTCTCTCTAGGGGAACAAATAGGTTTATTTGGTTTACTTATAGAACAGTGTCGGTGACCTTAATGCAGCCATATTAGAGGATCTTCCAGACCCAGCATAGATCACGAGTTCCCCTTAGCCTCATGAATGAATTCCCCTTCCCTTATCCTTTGTAGCCTGTATAATTTTGGCTCCTCCTTGCAGCCACATGCAATTAGGGCTGAACTGAATACTATTGGTTGGGAGGGGGGACTGTACATTTGAGTGTGGGTCCCATGATCCTCCCCATCCCTCCTTCTGAGGGAATATCAACAGTCTACAAGCTCAGTCGTGATGCTTTTGAATAAGCAGCACAGCTGAATTCATGAAGATGGCAGCAATTTTGCTCCAAGGACAGTCCTGTATATGAGTTGGGGTGGGTTACATCTCACATTTCATTTAAGAAGTGACTTGTAGGTATCCAGGTACATAAAAACACTAGACTTAACTCCTTATCTGAAGGGGTAGAGTATGGATGGGATTTCCCATAAGAATTCCTGGAAACATAAACTCAGACTGCAGCCCATATTTGGGACATGGATCCAGGGACTTAAACAGAAGAAGGCTCTGGTAGCATCAGTTTTGGCTCACTTAAGCATTAGGAACAGATTGTGAGGATCCCTAGCTCTGGAGTTGCTCCGTTTTGGCTTTGAAAGTAAAAAAAGCTAATGGAATTTTATTAAATCCTGTGACATTTAAGTAAACATTACCCCTGTATATGGCCGGAAATGGTGGTACCCAACACCTTGTCATGGTTCTAGTGGAAATATCCCCCCACAGGCTCATGCATTTAAACAGTTGGTTCTCAGTTGAAGATGCTATCATGCTTATTTATAGAACTTTTGGGAATTGGGGTCTTGCTGACTGATTTAAGTGACTAATTGTGGCCTTGAGAGCTATAACCCCTCTTTGGTTCTGGTTGAGGTTTTATTCTGCTTCTTGGTAAATTTTTTATAGGTAGCAGCTGCCATAGGATTCATCCATCATGGACCTAGCCTTCTGCCATGCCTTCCTCATCATGATATAACACATCTTCTGAGACATGGGCCAAGTGAACCATTTTTTTTTTTCCAAGACAAGTTTTCTCTGAGTAAGAGCTCTAGGTATCCTGGAGCATGCTTTGTAGACTATGCTAGACTTGAACTCACAGTAATCTGCCTGCCTCTGCTGGGATTAAAGGCATGAGCCACCATGCCTGTATCAGCCCTTCTTTTTTTAACCTGCTTTAGCCAGTTATTTGGTCAAAAACATGGGAAGGAACTAATACACAGTCCTATAGCCCTTCTCTAGTTTGCTGTGGGATGTATGGCAAATGTGTTGCTGATTAATCAATAAAACACTGATTGGCCGTTGGCTAGGCAGGAAGTATAGGCGGGGCAAGGAGGAGAATAAAGCTGGGAAGTGGAAGGCTGAGTCAGAGAGACACTGCCAGCCGCCACCATGACAAGCTGCATGTGAAGATCCTGGTAAGCCATGAGCCATGTGGCAAGGTATAGATTTATGGAAATGAATTAATTTAAGCTGTAAGAACAGTTAGCAAGAAGCCTGCCACGGCCATACAGTTTGTAACCAATATAAGTCTCTGTGTTTACTTGGTCGGGTTTGAGTGGCTGTGGGACTGGCAGGTGAGAGAGATTTGCCCTGACTGTGGGCCAGGCAGGAAAACTCTAGCTACACTAGTTAATATAGATCTCTATTAAGGTTTACTCTGTAACACTAGATGTATCTAGACTATACAAGAATATTCTGATACAGTCATCCTCCCCAGAACAATTAACCTCTTAATGGTCAAAAAATCTCAAACTGTCAATACTGTAACTTGACTATTTTAAGGTATTTCCCACAGCAAGATAAAACTACAAATAATTTTATCATTTGTTTTAGTAATTCCCTCGACTATCCACCTACATAAAGATTAAGTTACCCCATCCTCAGGAAAATAAGTATTTTTTAAAGAGTAAATATATTGTAAGGAAAATTAATTATTGAAACATGCAAAGCCCTCTACTCAGAAAATTGCCTTTCCAAAGACTTATTTCAAAAACATTCTTGTTATGCTCATAAACTCAGAACTAAAGCTGAAATATAACATACTTTCTCTACTTGTGATCAAGACACCTACACTGAAGTACAGTACTTAATCTAAACCCTAAGTCAGAAAGACAAGTAACTGTGTCTTCCCTCTGAGAAGATGCTGCCAACACTCAGTGCAGGTGGGTGGGATTTTGTCTTAATGCACTGAGCAATGAACAATGAAAATGCTCTGCCTTATCAACCTGGCTGTTGGGGCAGGGGCTTTTCAAGAGGGAGGGAAATACTAGCATTAAAAACCCCAAGCATGTTCTACAGCTTCAGTGCTCTTCATAGACCAAGGAACATTCCAGTTTACCGCTTACCTAGGGTCCAAAGAGTTGGGGTTCTCATGTAGCTATGTTTAGTATTTTAACGACTTGTCCATCTTTTTTTAATTATTCTTTTTTCTTTATTTTTTTGCACTTGAATGCAATGAAAGAAAATTATTCAAGAATCTAGGGTCTTAAATGGCATCAGAAACATTAACTGGGTTGAAGTGGATTGGGAAATATAATTTAGTATAACCACATGGTTACCACACTGTGCACAAGAGGAGATCATAGGATCAGAGAAAGTGGCATGAAGAAGAGTGAAGAGCATCAATTGCTTCCATTTTTTATTATTGGAGAATTTCCTAGTTGCATATAACGAATTTTGTTCAAATGCACCCTTTCCTTTCATTCCTGTCCCTCCTCTATGCTGACCCTCTTCCTTCCCAACTTTACATGCTCTATTAATTTCTTTTTTAAGTAAACAAGTCCACTTAGAGTTGAGTGCATGTGCATAAGTGTTTGATCCTCTATTGGAGCATGGGTAGCCAGCCTCTCAAGGACCATATCTCTGAGGTCATAGACCCTAATGGAGAACCTAATGATATCCTACTAAATGGTCACAGTAATAATCTGTGACATCAGTTCTTATTTTTATACCCAAAGATTAGTGTACCTTCTCTATTTTGATCATATTTTATGGCTTCACATCTCACTTCTCTGGGAGTTCCATTCAGTTGGGACACTGAGTTATATCCTGCATAGGGATGCTGAAAAAAGTTGGAGATCAACAGAACTATCTCCTGGAGCTCAGCTAAGTTTCCTGTGGTTAGTTCACTCATTAACTTTTGGTCATGTTAATCTAAACTCCCAGACATGTGCCCTAAAGTCAAGTAGATCCAGTTTCTTTATTTCACTGGGTGTTTCCTCTTCTAGACATTCTAGCATTGGGAAAAGAAAATATCTCAACTTGATATCACTCAATTTCTCACAAAAAATTCGTATTTTTTATCTGCATCCACAACAATAGCAACTCCGTAAGCAAGAACAATGGAAATCAAATATGGATGAGCTAAACTTCCCAGGAAAGTAAAGTTATTTAATATAGTAAGGGATGACTGGAATATCCCATGTCTCCCAATCTTCCGCAAAGACATCCACTTTCCAGTTTCTGAAACCTTCAAACATATCATATTACACAAGAGGGCCTTTGTAAATAAAATGAAGGTATAGACCTTAAAAGTAAAGATACAAACCTCCGTCACCCAGTTCCATCACACAGACCTTTCAAAATATAAGTGTGAGATGGTAGATGAGTTGAAGAAATGGGTCAATAGGGGTTGACAAGATTGCTCAGTGGTTAAGAATGTATTGTTCCTACAGATGACCCAAGTTACATTCCCAGTACACACATCAGGCAGCTTACAACCACCTATAATTCAACCTTTGGGGTTTTAATGCCTTCTTCTGGCTCCCAAGAACTCTGTCTGTACATGCACAGCCCCACAGACACAAACATACACATACACATACTTGAAACATACATTCTTAAAACATGAAATGTGCTGAAAGACAATAAAGCAAGAGAACCAGGACGCTTTCAAGAACCTGACCTGTCCTTGCTGGCTTTGGGGATAGAGGAAAGAGTCATAATCCAAGGTGTCAATGCTGCTTCTATAATATGGATATAGCTGCCAGCAGAGACTCAAGAGCATCAGAGACAGAACTGTAAGGAACTGAATTATTTCAGCCAAGTGAAGAATCTATACAGAGTCTCCTAAAAGCTCTGAAAAAGGAGTGATATCTTGGTGACATAAGGCTTTTAGCCTAGTGACAATGTTGGTGAGAATATTGACTTGTAGAAATTCAAGGTAATGAACCTGTGGCATTTAAAGCTTGATTTACTTTTATTTTATGTGTAGGAATGTTTTGCCTGCATGCATGTCCATGAACCACACCCTTGCCAGGTACCATAAAAGTCAGAAGATGGAAAATCTACTGGATTTTCACAGTATGAACTACAATGTAGAGTCTGGGAACAAATCTAGGTCCTCTGTAAAAGCAACAAGTGATCTTCAGCAGTGAGACATCTTTTGAGCTTCAGAATCTGTGGTATTTTTAATAATCAAGGTTGTGTAGCTTATTTTCTTGGATTGTTGTTTAATTGTAGATACAAGAAACCAATATAAGAAATATAAACAAAAATCTCAAATGAATTCTTAATGTGGAGACGTATTCTTAACTCATTTGCAAAGTGGCCATCCTAGGTAGTTAGATGACTTTAGTTTAAAAACATAAATGGATGGTGTCATACAGTGAACACAAGGTCCTCTTGCTCATAAATAGTGCTAGAGAAATCAGAAAGGTTAAGCATGCATGCTGGTTTCTTCTACAGAGAGTTTGTGTAGACATGTTTTCTACACAGATGTTTGGGAATGGATGCTGTAAACAGCCTGGTGATCTGTGCTATCTGTAGGCCCACATCACACCTGAATCACTCAAGCTAAAATATTTATCCCAAATTCTTCCTCCCTACACCTTTATCTTGAACATTGCTTCTCAGTCAGTAGAACCCATCTGTCCTGGCTAGTTTTATGTCATCTTGACACAAGCTAGAGTCCTCTGAAAAGAAGGAATCTAAGTTGAGAAAATGCTTCTTTAAGAGACAGCTGTAAGGTATTTTCTTAATTAGTGATTGATGGGAGAGTGTCCAGTTCATGGTAGCTGGTGTTATCCCTGGGCTGGTGGTCCTGGTTCTATAAGGAAGGAGGCAGAGCAAAGCCATGGAATCAAGCCAGTAAGCACCACCCCTCCATGGCCTCTGCATCAGCTCCTGCCATCCTGTTTTCTGTCCTGTTTGAGTTCTTGACCTGCTTCCTTCAATGATGGACTACAGGGTTATGAGAGTGTAAACCAAATAAACCTTTCCTTACCAACTTGCTTTTGGTCATGGTGTTTCATTTTAGCAATAGAAACACTAATTAAGATGCCATCCTTAGAGGAGATGTCACACGTATTTTATAGCTTGGTGACCTATATGCTATCTATATTACTGAGACCACTTCAGATCCTAGGTCCTTAAGATCTCATCTTCATGGTAGAGGTCATATGTACTTTGCAAAGTGTTTGATGTAATCATGCCTTAAGCTTTACTGTGCACATGGAATTGAGATTAAAAAAAACTTTTTTCCCAAATTTATACTGTACTTAAATATATCTAAAATAAATTGCCCAGTGTCAGACTCTAGAAGTTTGAACCAGCACCAGATAACTAAATTGTGCTGAACTGAATTAAGATGTGCATCCTGATAGGAGCTTCTGGGTCATTTTAGCAAAAGAGGAAAAAGATACTGGGACTATAGCCCCATGACTGCAAAGAAAAAGCCCTATGGACTGTGGGTTCAAAACACCAAAATATGTGCCAAGTAAACCTCTCATTTCATAGGATGGTTAGCTCAGGTATTTAGCTACAGTGAAAGGATGGTATTCATCAGTTTCCTTAAGCATTTAGTAGTAAAGACTGGGATAAAGGCTGGGACTAGGATAGGGCTTTCCGTAGGTATCCAAGTTTATACTTATCTCCTAGTTATTTTCAAACACTTTGAACATAACTCCTATACATTAACATAAAAAATAATAAGATTGTTCTGCAAGTCTAAGCTTTCTGGGGCAAAAGAGTCAGAGAGAGGGCACATAAATTTGCATTAATTCATTTTACAGTTTTAGATTGGCAATAACTAGGATGAGTTCCTGATAGAATAGCTGAGCTCTGGAAACCCATCTTTTATTTTCTTTTTCCACATATACTTTGCCAGAGCCTAAAGTGCAAATAGAATGAAATGCAACAATTTCCCTGCTGAGCCCAGAGTGTATTAATAAATATGAAGTGATTTGCTTGAATGCCTACCATGCAAACAAGAATTTATGGGGGTTCAAGGTTCTGTAATGCACGTGTTGGTGGAGTCATATTTATAATTGCCAATACTATTAATCTTCTTGACACAGATAGAAAGAGCCCAGCCATACACCATTGATTACAAGAAGAGATGCTGACAAATCAAGGAAAAGACTGTCTCTTTCATTTCCAACATGTTTTGTAACAGGCACAAAGATGTTTGCAAACAAAGCTACTGTCTTCTGTGAAGGTATCTTTCTCTTACGTACTGCAGTTATTGACCCTCTATAAAAAGTATTATTACCCACTTATGGGTGTTTTGGGCCATTAACTCTATTGATAAATTATTGTTGATTTTCTGGAAGCCAATTTCCTGAGGCTATAAATAAAGAGTCAAGCATATGCTCAAGCCAAGCTAGTAGAAATAAGGCACTTTATACTTACAGTCTACTCTGTGTGAATGAAACTGTATGCTTGTGTGAATTATGGGAATTCTGTGGAGGTAAGTATAGTCAGCTGGGTAACAGGTGGAAGAGAGTGATAGGGTCCATGGTAATAAGAGAACTCAAACCTGTCTAAAGCAAAAAGCTGTGATTTTGACCTAACCACCTTTGGCTGTGGAGGAACAAGGAATAAGGCATATTATTGCCAGAGGTAATCTTTCAGAGAAGCCAAGAATATATACATCTGATTTTCAATAGAAGGATAAGTCATTGATGTTTAGACATGTCAGCTATGTTCAGTTTGGGTTCTCACATGTGGTTAGCTGACAAATGCAGAACGGTTAACACTGGGATGTGTTAATGTCTTTTATATTATTTCAGATCAAACATGCTGACAAATGGAAACATCTCCTGCCACTATGGTGGCAAGTTAAATGGCATCCTTTCAGAGCATGCCTCTTGGTGGAGGTTCAGAGAGCTTACAACTGGACAGGGGCTTAATTATAGACCAGATCTCTGTAGCCCTCAATTCTTTCTAGCTTCATTTGTCCTCCAAACAGCATGAGAGGGAAGATGGGAAAACAGGAGATATAATGGTGTACCATCCTTTCCTTATTAGTGCACTCTGCTGAAAGCAGAAGTACCCAGTGTCTTCTGCACTTGAGCTGATGTCTCAAGAGCAGTAATCCCATCTCATGTTCTCAAACAGCCATCAGCAAGTTTCCAGAAGTACAAATCAATGGGAGCAAAACCCCAACCAATTATTTTCTCCATTTGCTTCTTTTCTTTCTGATTTATCATTTGAAGACCACACCAGTGTATCTCTGTGACCCAAAGTAGTCTACAGAATTCCTAGAAGAAACTAGGAAACCTATGTGGTAAACCAAACTCCTTTTCTTTTGAGAGATGTCTAACTATGTAGCCATGACTGGACAGTAATTTGCTATGTAGACTAGGCTGGCCTCTAATTAAACACAGATACATCTGATTCTGCATCCCAAGTGCTGTGATTAAAGGTATGCACAACCTCCTCAGCTGTAAATCAAGTTTGCTGTGGGATGTTCTGTATGGCAAATGTGTTGCTAATTAGTCAATAAATAAAACACTGATTGGCCATTGGCTAGGCAGGAAGTGTAGGCGGGACAAGGAGGAGAATAAAGCTGGGAAGTGGAAGGCTGAGTCAGAGAGACACTGCCAGCCGCCACGATGACAAACAGCATGTGAAGATGCTGGTAAGCCACGAGCCATGTGGCAAGGTATAGATTAATGGAAATGGATTAATTTAAGCTGTAAGAACAGTTAGCCAGAAGCCTGCCACGGCCATACAGTTTGTAACCAATATAAGTCTCTGTGTTTACTTGGTCGGGTCTGAGAGGCTGTGGGACTGGCAGGTGAGAGAGATTTGTCCTGACTGTGGGCCAGGCAGGAAAACTCTAGCTACACAAGTTCTTAAATCATTTAACTGAATTATGCAGAATTCCTGACTAGAGTTGAAGTTTGGGTTAGTCTTGTCACTGGGATGCTAAATTAAAATTAACATGCTCCATAATTTATATAAAACAATCGTTTTTCATCTCCCCATTCACTTCATAATTACTTAGATATATCTATATTCTAAGTACTCAGGCAAATACTAATTATAAGGAAAAGTCATTAGTTTAGCACTAGAAATTAACTTTTTGAAGAATTATAGATCATGTGAGGAACTATCACTGCTCCATTATTATTGTTATTGTTGCTATAATGGCTAAGAAGTGCTGAATATTTAGTGTTTCAAGTATATTACATGTATTTAATTCAGTGACTGTAATTCTGATTTAAAGCTACTATCAGTAGAACTGGGACCCATATCCATCTAGTAGTTTACCTTATGGCATGCTCCTCTGAATTGCAGCACCCCTCCAAATTGAACTATCACCTTCAACAGGGAAGAGGATGCTCATGAACCTCAGGTGGTAAACAGAAGGTCACCAAAATGTCACATGTACATGAGAACAAAACTTGGGAAAGTTTTGACAAATTGGACATTGGGGCAGCCCTTACTTTGGTCTGTCCTAGACTCCCTTTGTGGGCTAAGTAGACCTGTATATTGTGGCTACCCAGGAAGAGTCTGTTATATAACAACTCCAAAGACTGCAGACCTAATTACTGACAAATAACACTGTAAGTTAAAGGAAATAACTATTAATGATGACAAGCAACAAGCTGAGTTCATTAAATTAGTTTTCAACCTGAGGCTGAAGAAGTGCTAGATTTTTTCTTGAGATTTTTTTTTTTTTAATTTTCATGTCTATGTACACCTGAGTACAGTGACTGTGGAGACCAGAAGAAGATGATGGATCCTCTGCAGCTGGAGTTACAGGCAGTTGTGAGCCACATGACCTTAGTGCTGGGAACTGAACTTGGGTCCTCTGCAAGTAAACAAATGCTGTTAACTGCTCAGCTATCTCTCCACCCCTGAAGTACTATATTTTGATAATGTACATATTTTCTTCCTGCCAATATTGGGATAAGTATGGCTATTGCCCTATGATAATCAATTACATTGTAAATTAAGGGTGATTAGATTGTTAATAAACATTATACCGCTGTAATTATCAAACAATAGGGTGATTAGTAGTCTTATAGGTAGATAGAAGTAAGTATTGATTTGAGATGCCTAATTTTAATAAATGGTAATTTTGGAAATCAACTATTCACATGTCTTTAAATGTCTGCAACAGTTAAAATTCTAATAAAGGTGAAAGATTTAGTATTTAACAAAATTAAAATTTTAGATATTATTTTTTAATTAGTGCCATGAAAACTTCTGCCCAACAAAGTGTGTTTGACTTTTATTTTTCTTTTCCATTCTCAGCCTATTTCCAGATCTATTTTTCTTTTTTCTTTTTCTTTAGTTCTAGTGATGGACCCCATGGCCTTGAGCATACTACTGAAGAATACTATCATTAAGGTACAACTATCCCATTATTTTAAAATTAATCAATTAATAAATGCATGTGATCTGTGCCAATGAAAGTGCTTGTAGAGGACAGAGGACAACTCTCAGGAGTTGATTCTCTCCTATCACGCAGAGTATAGTGATTGAACTCATGACATCAACTGTTTCCCTCATTACCTGCCCAGAGTAAAAGCAGGTACCTCTACTAGCTGTACCATATCACTAACCCAGACCCTTCATATTTTAAAACAGGATTTGCCAGTGTAGCTCAGTCTGGCCTAGAATTCCCAAATACCCTGCCTTTCATCCTCAAGTATTGGAGCTACCAGTGTTTCTTGCTACACTCTGATTACTGTTTCTTTGTTGATTACAATGGTGGGTAACACTGCAGGTGAATCCTATCTTACTTGAATTCTTCTTCTAATGTGATGATAACAGAAGACTCCAGAAAGCATTCAAACAGCTTCCAGTGAAGGGCTTCCTGAGGCTCAAACAGTAAGACACAGATCTAGTTTCTCCTTCTGAGTTTTGGCTTCTCTTCGCTGGAAATTATACATTGTAGCCTCAAACCCAAGGTCCCTAAGCTCCTGAGGGTATGTTCACTTGCTATACGTAGGAAGAGCATGTTGACTGCCTAGACAGGGCAGTAGCTGTGCAGCAGTTTATCTGAGGACAGCCTTGGCTAAACGTCCCTCAGCATCACCATGGCCACACTGTCTAACTTACATTGCATCTGTTGCTGTCATGGTAATTGGAAACCATTTATCAAGAAATGGAGGCTAATGGGTGCTGGAAAACATTCTGTCTTCACTCTCCATGGATTTATATATTAACTGACAAAAATCACAATGCTTAGCATATTAACACACATAAAATATGACGTCAACCTGGATTCAATTCTTGGAATTTTGAATATCCAAGTATTAATTGTAAGTTCAACACAATGGAAATTAGAGAAAGAGCTGAAAAACCCATTATCCTTAGGGTGTCCTCAAGAACAGGTAACCTTATGATAACTTGAATCATTTACACAAGTCTCAGCAAGATTCCCCTGGCCTCATCCCTAAGAGAATCAAATCTCTGGCAATTTGCCCATTAAGACTAATATTAAAGGTGGCTGGAGAGATTGCTCTGTGGTTAGGAGGGGGAATAGCTCTTCTAAAACACCCTGGCTTAATTCCAGTATGGTCTATGCCTCCAGTTCCACGAGATCTAACCCTCTTTTTTTTTTCTTCTCTGGTACATGTATTCACATTCATGCATATATAAAATAAAAAATAGTAAATTTTAAAAAGAAAACAACAACAAAATTTTAATGTTTTGTTATTTGAATTTCAGCTATTTGCATGATTAACCATTTGGGCATATCTGAATTTTCTACTAATTCCAGATAAAGTAAAGATAATATTTTAAAAGAAAATCACTTTTAAGAACCAGAAGAACGTGATTCCAGGGTGGAGTTGGCAGCTGTCCCTTGGTTATCTCCTCCCCACTGTTAACATTACAGAATGCATACGCCTATTAAAGTGATTATATTGAAGCCAATAGCAATCACTTTTGTTTATATAACAAATAGCCCACACAGTGCTTCAAATATAGGCATAGAAAAGATTTAAGCACACACATTCCATTTCTTTATTTTTCCTGACGTCTACTTCAATTTTGAAACAAAACTAAATTACTCATTCCCAAGCATTTTTTTCTCATCTCTTTCAAGGAAAATACTACTGACCCTTCAAGATACTGATCAAATAAAACATTTGATAGGTTTCCTTAAGCCAATAGTTATGTGTCCTAAAATGTTTTCTTAAGCCAATAGTTATGTGTCCTAAATGTGTTATGCATATTATAATCTCCTCATTACAGTCTGTGCTCTCAGAACACAGAGACCCACACCTGCTTATCTTAGCGTTTTCATTGGTTGTCATTGCCTGACCCAGAACTTGTCCCTTCTTTCCTCTGCAGTTACTTCATGTAATCTCTTGACAGTACAATAGAAACATGAGTAATTGAGTCAAGTTTATTTCTGTAGTAATTTTCAAATGGCCAAGTAAACGATTTCTTTGTTCCTAATTCCCTTTCACAGAATTTTGTTGTTGTTGTTCATTCAGAAATGCTCTAGCATCATTCCACGTAGTTATCTTTTATTAAGCTACAGGAAAATAAAGTCTTGGAGCTACAATGCTGGTAGGAAAGGCACATGAGATGCTCTGTAATCGATGGCACACTGCTTGGCTTCCACATTCAGGAAGATCACATCCTGGAAAGCTGGGCAGCCTGGTCTGCAGCACTGGGATGCTGAAAACTGAAAACTACATTGGCTCAGAAACTAATTTGCAATTACTGACCTCAGAGGAAGTACTCCTAAAAATTTCATTTGTTAGAAAAGATGTAGCTAGGGATTGAAAAAGCACCCTTGAGTCTTTGTAAATGAGAAGTAGTAGAACCATTACTTCAAATGCTTTGTTTTGTTCCACTGAAAAGAAGAAAGTGAACTAACAGAAATGCTTGCTCAAATTCCACTCTAGCAGTTAAAAAAAAAAAAGAATCACAAGAGGCATCACAAAAGGGACAACACAGACGAAATGATGTTACCCAGGAGACTAGCCACCAGATGGGACACCTGGACCATAGCTCTGAATCTCCATGTGTGCAGGGTGAGGTTCAGTGTGGGTACTAGAATTACTTTTTATTTTTATCACTTTCCTGAAATGATTAAATTCACTTTAACAATAAAAGCTTTGCACACAGTGACCTTTTATCCAGACCAGTTAACTCAGTGGCCATGTCATTTGAATCTACCATCTGTCAAAATCCCATTCCTGTCAAAATGGCCTTTGTGCCTCAGTCATCCATTCTTATACTTCCCACGCAACCCAAGAGTTAACTAAGTCATCCATATGAGATTTGGGTTACCAACTCGCACACTAGCACACTACAATTAGTGTCATAAAATGTAATAAAAAATGCTCATTTAATGCAAGGTCAGAGATCTCTGATTTTCATCCCAGAGTCAAACAAATATCCCAAGCATGTGGTCCACTCAATTCCAGGCATATTGGATATACTATTTTAGACTTGGTTCTGTATGGAGCACTAGAAAAAAATGGTATAATTTTCAAAGAGATATTCAAGGCCTGGGGGAGTCCTTCTTATTCTCCATTTCTTTCCTAGTGGATTTTCAAGCCATTTACAGATTGGTAATGGGCACTTTTTTGTATGGCCATGCCTCCATACCCTTCTCGATGCCCATCTCACTCTTACAGGTCTAGGAAGTCCCATATATTTAAAAATTCCAAATACTTGTAATTCTTGATTTCATTCCTCCCACTCTTAGCATCTGGTCTCTTCTAAAGTACTGTCAGAAGCCTCAAAGCCCTTCAAGTAATACACATCCACCACACACTCAGCTTCATTTCCATGGTCAAATAGAGCTTTCAGGCAAGGTTTCAGGCAAGGATTCTCAAAGGATCATCAGCACTCCCTGTGGATTTTTAGAAAGGCAAACATTTGGTTCTGCATAAACTTCAGATCTAATGCATCAAACTCAGGAGATGGGCCCCACTTTCTAGATTTAATGAGCCTCCAGATGGCTCTGATGAACAGTGAAGACTGAAGGTGGCATAGCTATGTCCCCTCAGCTATCTTCCTTGCATCTCAAAGTGATGTTTATTTTTAAAATTTTAAAAGAAACTAAAAATATAATTTTTATTTTGTTTCTATGTAGTCACATCTTTCCTTAATTTTAAGTAATTTTAAATTATCTGAGAAATAAAGCTAAGCAGTTTTTCCCATGGTGTGCAAAGAACTGCATTAATATGACTGCATGTTAGTCCCATACCTCTTAGGACTTCTCCCTTATTTTCTAGTGGCTCACTATCTCTGACTAAGCCATTTAGCCTGCCGCCACCCATATTTTCCACATTAGTGGATTCCCATTCCTTGGACCCCTCTCTTTCCATTTCCCCTATCCTGTTTCCTGTCATCTTTCAACCACACATTGTAATTTCTGCATGCATGTTTGTTCAATTGTGTGCCTTATATCTGTTTGCTAGGTTGTCAGTTGTGTGAGATATGAGGTTTCATTTGTTTGTCTCCACTGTGTACCTACCTACTGCCTCTCATGGTACCTATCATAGGAAGGATATCTAAGAAACAAAACAATAACAACTTGCTGAATGGCCAGTTGCAGGCAATTCTTATGAGGGATGAATTCAAATAAAACAAAATGAGCTGGTTTAAGGACTTCCAGATTATACTCTAATCGATAAGAGCCAGGTGAGAATTCTTATGTACATGAAAAAGTCACACCTGCTAGAAACTTAACATTGGTGCTGAAGTGTATACTGAGAAACATTAATAAACCAATTTAATTTCCTCTTTTAGGCATAATCATAATTTCTGCATAAGCCAAAATGCTACAAGTCTTAACTATATGCCTTTAATCTTGCATGACTGCATTTGTACCACAGGGATACCAAAAAAGGATAATTAGGCAGGCCACACTGCTTTGATTCTGATTCTGATTCTGATTCTGATTCTGATTCTGATTCTGATTCTGATTCTGATTATTATTATTATTATTATTATTATTATTTAGGTTTCTGAGACAAGAATCTAACTATTGTAGCCCAGGCTGGCCTCAGACTGTCTAGCCTCTGGTCTCAATTTCCCAAATGGTGTAATCACAAACTCGATTCTAGCCTTTTATCACTAAATCTTGGATTTACCTTCTGAGATACTTTTTCCCTTTTGCTTTTATTTTTCTGATTTTGAATATAAGTTTAGTGTGTCTTGCATTTGGCATAATTTCAACAGCTTCCCTGGTTTTGGTCTTTAGCCATGCTTGGCACATGCTAACTGGCTCCGTCATTCTTAGACACCAGATCCCTGCTATTTGAATGGCAGTCCTCAAGGAAGGGAGAGCAGCCAAGTGTAAGTCAAGTCAGCACAGGGCAAGGTGTGAGTGAAACAACTGGCCAGCAGTGCTTTTGCTAATTTCTAAATCCAGCAGTCACCTTCTTCTTCTTCTTCTTCTTCTTCTTCTTCTTCTTCTTCTTCTTCTTCTTCTTCTTCCTCCTCCTCCTCCTCCTCCTCCTCCTCCTCCTCCTCCTCTTCTTCTTCTTCTGGAAACAGCCAAACACACTCCACATTTTCACTTCAAGTTGTTTCTTATTTTTATCTCTGACTGTGAGTTTCGTACACACTTTTGACCTCTCTTCCTGGATGATTACATTTGTGCAACTCATGACACCAAAAGAGGCATACCTTGGGTGTGTCAGCCTCTATTTCATTAATAACTACAGTACCCCCTGAGGTACAGACTGGGGAAGGCCTCAGACATAATTTCCCCCTTTTAATGAGATAGAGAATGAATTATCTGGGATGGTGACTATGTGATCAACTTTATGTGTCAACATGACTGGACTACAGGACACTAATGTATTCAGCCAAATATAATTCTGTGGATACATTCAAAGCTATTTCTAGATAAATTCAATATCTGAGTCAGAAACTGAGTAAAGCAAATGGTCCTGCTCACAGCCCATTCCACCCCAAGCTTTCATGTTTCTCAGCTAACTCAGTCAAGAACCAAAGAGGATGTAACAGATGAAGATAAAGATGAAGTAACAGAGAATGTGCTCTGTCTTTAAGTGGGACATTGAGAAGTATGTAGCTACTCAGTTAAAGTCACACTATTGAAAATAGAAAGGCTACACAAAGGTGTTACTATAGGGCAGTAATTTAGGAAGCAGAAATTTAAAACAGAATGGCATCAAAATTATTCAAAAATTGTATTACTATCAAGTGAGAAAGAAAGAGAGAGGTAACAGTAGCTTTCACAAAGAAGCTTTAAAATTGTTACCAGGTAACTCATTAGAAATATGAGTCAGATTCAATGAAGGGTCTCACAGAATTAAAGACTAGTATACAAACTCAATACCAGGTCCTCAACATGCCTCAGCAGGTAAAGGCATTTGCTGCTGCTCTTAAAGACTTGAATTTAATCTCAGAAACTCATGGTAGAAAGAGAGAGTTGACTCCTACAAATTGTCATCTGACCTCCACATGCATGCATGCATGCATCCCCTCAGCCAAACCCAATGCACCCAGTTCTGTCATTGTTACCATCATTATTGTAGTGTAGCTGGAGTTTTCTCTCCGGGTCCCACCAACCCCTGGCAGTCCCTTAGCCCACTTATAAAATAAACATACAGATGCTTATAGTATTTAAACTGCTTGGCCATTAGCTCAGGTCTACCGTTGTCTGGCTCTTACTCTTATATTCAGCCTATTTCTATTAATATATACTTTGCCACGTGGCTCATGGCTTACTGGTACCTTACATCTTTCTTGTCCTGGCGGTGGCTGTAGGCAGACTCCCCCTTCCCTTCCTGTTCTCTTAATTCTCCTCTCTTAGTCCCACCTATACTTCCTGCCTGGCTACTGGCCAATCAGTGTTTTATTTATTAACACATTTGCCATACAGAACATCCCACAGCATTTCCCCTTTTCTTGAGCCAAATGTAGATGTAACCGTCCTTTTAGATAAGAAACACAGAGCTGATTGCAGAGTTAAAAAGCCCAAGAGGTCAGAGCAATAGCTAAGAGCTAAAAACCTTACCCTTCACTGCCGCTGCTGTCTTCCTCAGCAAGAGAACTACTTCCTGTGTGTCTGTCTTTTTATAGACTTTCTGTTCTGCCTTCTTGGTTGTAAACCCAACCACATGACCTCCTCATCACTGCCCATCTATACAGACCTCCAGATCTTCTATAGTTGGTATTGAGATTAAAGGCATGTGTCTCTATGCTGTCTGTATCCTTGAACACACAGAGATCTGCCTAGCTCTACCTGCCAAGTGTTGGGATTAAAGGCATGCACCACCACCAATGAGCTTCTGCTATGGCTTGTTATTAGCTCTGACCCCCAGGCAACTTTATTTATTAACATACAAATAAAATCACATTTCAGTACAAATAAAGTATCACCATATTGTAGTATTAGTAGATGAATGGTTATCAGCCCCCCCTCATGAAGCCTGGAACAAATTACAAGTTCCTTTTCTATGTGCATAAACACATAAACAGGAAACAAACATCTATTTGACCAAATTAATACCCCAATTATTATTATACCAGGGAAAGAGAGGAACAATCAAAACTCACGTTGAGCTGAAGTTCATCTGTCCACTGACCAATAAGACGGTAACCAGGGTTGGTGGTGTTTGTTGTCTGGTACTGGAAGATATCATACCGCCCGGGAGCATCCCCATTTTTGTTAAACATCACTGGGGTGCCAGCGCTACCTGAAGGAGATAATATAAGACCAGAATTAAGCAGTATTCCTTCCATTTCCTGGGTGGTAAAGTTAGGAGCTAACCCTGTTGCTAACAAGATGGCCTCTACTGTCACCTTCAGCTCATGGTAGTTCATCTCTACAGCTTGTGCACTGTGATTACAGAATGTTGGAAGACAACCCATCTCTTCTTTTGAATGGCTCTATTCTTGATCCTTCTGAAGATTTTCTTCTAAACCTTTCTCCTTCTAAGCAAATAAATTCATGTATTAATTTTCAGAGACAAAAATATGTGTTAACACAACGCTGTTGCTAACTGTGATTGCAATGCTCATGATGACAATGGCTATTTTCATTTCCACTTAACACTAAATTGTAGTTAATAAAGAATAAGTTCAAAAATAGTAATTCTTAAAATTGATACATCATTACGAATAAGCAAAATAATTCACTTAAAGTGCATTTCTGCCCTGATTGAATTTAAAATATTTCTTGTGTTATTTCTAATTCACAGAGAACAAGTAGGAAATGCTCAGCAGTATGCCTAAAAGACATTCCATAGGATCTTGCCCCGGACTTCCCTTCTGAAGCACAGCCCCACCAGGAAGGATCCCCTTCTCCAAGACCCCTGGCAGACCCTGCAGTCTCCACGCCCTGCCCCCATCCCCATCCGCCTGAGCCCTAAGCCTCTCCCTGAGACTTAGAGGCCGGCCCCCAGCTCCCATCTTGCCCCGGACTTCCCTTCTGAAGTACAGCTCCCATCTTGCCCCGGACTTCCCTTCTGAAGCACAGCACAGCACAGAGAGCTCCCATCTGGACAAGAGAGAGAGACTTCCTGAATCTGTCAGCTCTGTCTGAACCAAGTGTGCGGATAAGGCCAAGAACGAACCACAAGGAGATGGGCAGACGTCAAGGCAGAAACACATACAACAAAATGAATAGCAATACACCATCACCAGGCCCTAGCCCTCCTCCAACACCTAGACCTGAACATCAGAAATTGGAAGAAGTAGAAGAAAATAGCCTTATGAATGTCATCATGAAGAAGCTAGAGGCTTGTGTAGAGGAAAAGACAAAAAAATGTGAAGAACGCTGTAAACAACTAGAGGAAAGGGCAAACAAATTAGAAGAAATCAAAAAAGTCCTGGAAGAGAACAATAAAATACTGAAAGAAAATCAAGAAAAATCAATGAAACAAATGAAGGAAACAGTCCAAGACCTGAAAAGGGAAATAGAAAAAATGAAGAAGACACAAACAGAGGGAATGCTGGAAATAGAAAATCTGAGAAAACGATTGGGAACTTCAGATGCAAGTATAATCAACAGAATGCAAGAGATGGAAGAGAGAGTCTCTAGCGTTGAAGATACAATAGAAGAAATAGATTCATCAGTCAAAGAAAACACTAAAGTCAACAAAGTCATGAACCAAAATGTCCAAGAAATTTGGGACACCATGAAAAGACCAAACCTACGAATAATAGGGGTAGAAGAAGGAGAAGAATACCAACTCAAGGGCACAGAAAATATATTCAACAAGATCATAGAAGAAAACTTTCCCAACTTAAAGAAGGAAATGCCTATGAAGATACAGGAAGCCTATAGAACACCAAACAGACTAGACCCCCAAAAAAAGTCCCCTCGACACATAATAATTAAACAATTAAACGTACAGAATAAAGAAAGAATATTAAGAGCAGCAAAGGAAAAAGGCCAAGTGACATATAAAGGCAAACCTATCAGAATAACACCCGATTTCTCAATGGAGACTTTGAAAGCCAGAAGGTCCTGGACAGATGTAATGCAGACACTAAGAGACCATGGATGTCAGCCTAGACTAATATACCCAGCAAAACTTTCAATCATCATAGATGGAGTGAACAAGACATTCCATGACAAAGCCAGATTTAAACAATATTTATCCACAAACCCAGCCCTACAGGAAGCACTAGAAGGAAAATTCCAACCTAAGGAAGTCAGATACACCCTCGAAAACGAAGGCAATAGATAAAGCCACAGCAGTAAACCCCAACGAAGAAAAGTACACACACATCACCACCAAAAAATAACAGGAATGAACAATCACTGGACATTAATATCCCTCAATATCAATGGACTTAATTCACCTATAAAAAGACATAGGCTTACAGAATGGATACGAAAGCAGGACCCATCTTTCTGCTGCATACAAGAAACACATCTCAGCCGGGCGGTGGTGGCGCACGCCTGTAATCCCAGCACTCGGGAGGCAGAGCCAGGCGGATCTCTGTGAGTTCGAGGCCAGCCTGGGCTACCAAGTGAGTTCCAGGAAAGGCGCAAAGCTACACAAAGAAACGCTGTCTCGAAAAAAACCAAAAAAAAAAAAAAAAAAAAAAAAAAGAAACACATCTCAAATTCAAAGATAGACATTACCTAAAAATAAAAGGCTGGGAAAAGACTTTCCAATCAAACGGTCTTAAGAAACAAGTGGGTGTAGCCATCCTGATATCCAGCAAAATAGACTTCAAACTAAAATCAATCAAAAGAGATCAAGAAGGGCATTACATACTCATCACAGGAAAGATCCACCAAGATGAAGTCTCAATTCTGAACATTTATGCCCCAAACACAAGGGCACCCACATATGTAAAAGAAACATTATTAAAGCTTAAATCACATATAAAACCCCACACATTAATAGTGGGAGACCTCAACACCCCACTTTCACCACTGGACAGATCCCCCAAATCGAAACTTAACAGAGAAATAAAGGACTTAATTGATGTCATGACTCAAATGGACTTAATCGACATCTACAGAACATTCCATCCTAACAAAAAAGAATATACCTTCTTCTCAGCACCCCATGGAACCTTCTCTAAAATTGACCACATACTTGGTCACAAAACAAATTTAAACAGATACAAAACAATTGGAATAACCTCCTGTGTTCTATCAGACCACCATGGTCTAAAGTTGGATTTCAACAACAACAAAAATTACAGAAAACCTACAATCTCATGAAAACTGAACAATACCCACCTGAATCACCAATGGGTTAAGGAAGAAATAAAGAAAGAAATTAAAGACTTCCTAGAGATCAACGAAAATGAAGACACCACATATCCAAACCTATGGGACACTATGAAAGCAGTACTAAGAGGGAAATTCATAGCACTAAACGCCCACATAAATAAGCTGGAGAAATCTCACACTAGTGACTTAACAGCACACCTGAAAGTTCTAGAACAGGAAGAAGCAAAGTCTCCCAGGAAAAAATAGATGCCAGGAAATTATCAAAGTGAGAGCTGAAATCAATAAAATAGAAACAAAAAGAACAATACAAAAAATTAATGAAACAAAGAGTTGGTTCTTTGAGAAAATCAACAAGATAGACAAGCCCTTATCCAAACTAACCAAAAGACAGAGAGAGAGCATCCAAATCAACAAAATCAGAAATGAAAAGGGGGACATAACAACAGACATTGAGGAAATCCAGAGAATCATCAGGTCATACTTCAAAAACCTCTATTCCACAAAACTGGAAAACCTAAAAGAAATGGATAATTTTCTGGATAGGTACCACATATCTAAATTAAATTAAGACCAGATAAACTATTTAAATAGTCCAATAACCCCTAACGAAATAGAAACAGTCATTAAAAGTCTCCCAACCAAAAAAAGCCCAGGACCAGATGGTTTCAGTGCAGAATTCTACCAGATCTTCAAAGAAGAGTTAATACCAATACTCTCTAAATTGTTCCATACAATAGAAACAGAAGGAACATTACCAAACTCCTTCTATGAGGCTACAATTACCCTGATTCCCAAACCAAACAAGGATACAACAAAGAAAGAGAACTACAGACTGATCTCCCTCATGAACATTGATGCAAAAATACTCAATAAAATACTGGCAAACAGACTCCAAGACCACATCAAAACAATTATCCACCATGATCAAGTAGGATTCATTCCAGGGATGCAAGGATGGTTCAACATACGAAAGTCTGTCAATGTGATACACCATATAAACAAACTCTAAGAAAAAAACCACATGATCATCTCACTAGATGCTGAAAAGGCATTTGACAAAATCCAACACCCCTTCATGATAAAGGTCTTGGAGCGATCAGGAATACAGGGAACATACCTAAACATAATAAAGGCAATTTACAGCAAGCCAACAGCCAACATCAAATTAAATGGAGAGAAACTCAAAGCAATTCCACTAAAATCAGGAACGAGGCAAGGCTGTCCGCTCTCCCCATACTTATTCAATATAGTACTTGAAGTTCTAGCCAGAGCAATAAGACAACATAAGGAGATTAAGGGGATACAAATTGGAAAGGAAGAAGTCAAGCTTTCCCTATTTGCAGATGACATGATAGTATACTTGAGCAACCCCAAAGATTCCACCAAGGAACTGATACAACTTAAAAACACCTTCAGCAACATAGCAGGATACAAGATCAACTCCAAAAAATCAGTAGCCCTCCTATATACAATGGACAAAAAAGCGGAGAAGGAAATCAGAGATACATCACCCTTTACTATAGCCACAAATGACATAAAATACCTTGGGGTAACACTAACCAAGCAAGTGAAGGACCTATATGACAAGAACTTTAAGTCCCTGAAAAAAGAAATTGAAGAAGATGTCAGAAAATGGAAAGATCTCCCATGCTCATGGATAGGCAGAACTAACATAGTAAAAATGGCAATCTTACCAAAAGCAATCTACAGATTCAATGCAATCCCCATCAAAATACCAACACAATTCTTCACAGACCTGGAAAGAATAATACTCAACTTCATATGGAAAAACAAAAAACCCAGGATAGCCAAAAGAATCCTGTACAATAACACAACCTCTGGAGGCATCACGATCCCTGACTTCAAGCTGTACTATAGAGCTACAGTAATAAAAACAGCTTGGTACTGGCATAAAAACCGACATGTGGACCAATGGAATCGAATTGAAGACCCTGACATTAATCCGCACACCTATGAACAAATAATTTTTGACAAAGAAGCCAAAAGTGCACAATGGAAAAAAGAAAGCATCTTCAACAAATGGTGCTGGCAAAACTGGATATCAACATGTAGAAGGCTACAAATAGATCCATATCTATCACCGTGCACAAAACTTAAGTCCAAGTGGATCAAGGACCTTAACATAAACCCAGCTACTCTGAACCTGCTAGAAGAGAAAGTAGGAAGTAGTCTTGAACACATTGGCATAGGAGACCACTTTCTAAATAGAACACCAGTAGCACAGACACTGAGAGAAACAATCAATCAATGGGACCTCTTGAAACTGAGAAGCTTTTGTAGGGCAAAGGATACGGTCAACAAAGCAAAGCGACAGCCTACAGAATGGGAAAAGATATTCACCAATCCCACATCTGACAGAGGACTGATATCCAGAATATATAAGGAACTCAAGAAATTAGATATCAAAATGCCCAACAGTCCAATTAAGAAATGGGCTGTAGAACTAAACAGAGAATTCTCAACAGAGGAAACTCAAATGGCTGAAAGACATTTAAGGAATTGCTCAACATCCCTAATCATCAGGGAAATGCAAATCAAAACAACTCTGAGATACCACCTTACGCCTGTCAGAATGGCTAAGTTCAAAAACACTGAAGACACCTTATGCTGGAGAGGATGTGGAGCTAGGGGATCTCTCCTCCACTGCTGGTGGGAATGCAAGCTTGTACAACCACTTTGGAAATCAATATGGCGCTTTCTTAGAAAATTGGGAATCCATCTCCCCCAAGATCCAGCTATACCACTCTTGGGCATATACCCAAGGAATGCTCAACCACACCACAAGAGCACTTGTACAGCTATGTTCATATCAGCATTGTTTGTAATAGCCAGAACATGGAAACAACCTAGATGCCCTTCAACTGAAGAATGGATAAACAAAATGTGGTACATATACACAATGGAATACTACTCAGCAGAGAAAAACAATGACTTCATGAGGTTTGCAGACAAATGGATGGATCTAGAAAAAATCATCCTGAGTGAGGTATCCCAGACTCAGAAAGACAAACATGGTATGTACTCACTCATAACAGGATACTAGATGTGGAACAAGGATGACTGGACTGCTACTCACATCACCAGGTAGGCTACCTGGAAACCAGGACCCCAAGAAAGACACAGGGATCACCCAATGATAGAGAAATGGAATGAGATCTACATGAACAGCCTGGACATGAATGGGGGTAGTGAAGGGCGAGGGTGGAGGGAAAGAGAGCTTGGGTGAGTGGGAGATCCCAGCTGGGTCAACAACAGAGAGGGAGAACAAGGAATAGGAGACCATGGTAAATGAAGACCACATGAGAATAGGAAGAAACAAAGTGCTAGAGAGGCCCACAGAAATCCACAAAGATACCCCCACAACAGACTGCTGGCAATGGTCGAGAGACAGTCCGAACTGACCTACTCTGGTGATGGGATGGCCAAACACCCTAATTGTCGTGCTAGAAACCTCATCCCACTACTGAGGGATCTGGATGCAGAGATCCATGACTAGGCCCCAGGTGGATCTCTGGGAGTCCAATTAGCGAGAATGAGGAGGGTTTATATGAGAGAGAATTGTTGAGACCAAGGTCGGATAAAGCACAGAGACAAATAGCCAAACAAATGGAAACACATGAAATATGAACCAATGGCTGAGGGGTCACCAACTGGATCAGGCCCTCTGAGTGGGTGAGACAGTTGATTGGCCTGATCTGTTTGGGAGGCATCCAGGCAGTGGGACTGGGTCCTGTGCTCATTGCATGAGTTGGCTGTTTGAAACCTGGGTCCTATGCAGGGTCGCTTGGCTCGGCCTGGGAGGAGGGGACTGGACCTACCTGGACTGAGTCCACCAGGTTGATCTCAGTCTGTGGGGAAGGCTTTGCCCTGGAGGAGATTGGAATGGGGGGCGGGCTGGGGGGAAGGTGAGGGGGGCGGGAGGGGGGAGAACAAGGGAATCTGTGCCTGTATGTAGAACTTAATTGTATTGCAAAATAAAAATTAAAAAAAAAAAAGAAGTTACATGATAAAAAAAAAAAAGACATTCCATAGACATTATTTTCTTCTTCAAGCCATTATTTAGTTAGGTCTTCTTAAAGTGTACTTTTTGGATGAAAAGGTGAGATGTTTCAGTAGGTGAGAACACTTGCTGAGCAAACTTGAGAACATGAGTTCAAATCCCCAGCACCTCTCCTTCTCTAGTATGAGAACTGAAATGTTAATTTGTTCTATTAAATACATGTTTCATGTTTATGCACATATGCAAGTGAGCTTGTAAAAGTGTGGCATGTTCTGGTGTCTGTAATAACTGTGCTATTGGATACAGAGACAGAAGGATCACCATGGCTTGCTGGCTGCCAGTCTGGGTCCAGAAAGAAACCATTTCTCAAAGGAATGTGAGTGATAAGGCTGTGAGTGATAAAGGGCATCTGATTAGACAAATGAATACCCAATACTAAGAACAAACCCACATCCAGAAAGAGAGACTGCACATTGAGCATAAGAGCCATATGAAATGTGTCATCTTGCTGAATGATACAACATCACAGCTAGGACAAAGGGACATCTAAGGTGCATACCTTTCTATAGTTACCAATTACAGATTTTATGATAGGGCTAACTATCAGAAAAATAAATAAGAGCTTGTGATGGGGTGAATAATGGTCCTAATATGTCTGTTCTGTAATGTTCTTTATGATGTGACAGAGTTCAGGACTATAACATGGAGAGAGCCTCCTGTATAATATGAGTATGTCCAATGTCCTCACATCCGTCTACATAAAAGAGAGACAAGAGGAGTGAAAGGTAGCGAGTGTGTGTGTGTGTGTGTGTGTGTTTGTGTGTGTCTTATAAAAAACACAGGAATGATTGGGCACATACATTACCACCAAAATGGGTTCCAGAATCTATGAAATGGAAGGGAGTGGATTTTCCTTCAGCCTGCAGAAGGACCCCTGACTTGCCATCACCATTATAGGGGTCCTGGGAAATGTATAGTGGTATTCTATATTGCAAACCTATAAGATAATGCATGCTGCAATGGCTAACTTGTTGATAACCTTGACAACCTGGGAAGAGGGAACCTCAACTGAGAACGTTATTTCATCAGATTGGGTTATGAGCATGTCCTGGGTCACTTTCTTGATGACTAATTAATATAGGAGGTACCATCACTAGACAGGTATGTCTAGGCTGTATAAGAAGGATAGTTGAATGTGAGCAAGAAAGCAAGCCATTAAACAGTATTCCTAAGTGGTAGCCTCTGCTTCAGTGAGTGCCTCTAGATTTCTGCCTTGATCCTTGCTCTGGAGTCCTTCTGTGATGTTCTGTGTCCTATAAGCTGAAATAAACCTTTTCTCCCTCCAAGCCAGTTTATTTTTTTTATTTTTATTTTTATTTTATTTTTGCACATGGTGGTTTTCACAGCAATAGAAAGCCAAAGTAAGGCACATATGTGTGCATTGTTTAAGACATTAACTTGAGGTTATATTTAGAGGAGGCAGGGGGGATGATCAAGTAGGAATTCAAAACACAGCTGGAGGACAGAGAACACCAAATTTCCTCATCTTACAGGTAAGAAGCTGCTTAAGTTCAGGTAGGAAAGGTTTCTTGTCAGTGACTCAGATAATTTAACCAGATAACTTAGATAATTAAACCACAATAATACTTAGTAACTGGTCTTTGAATCCTTAGGATAGATTCATATTACAAGTTGATCTATCAGTATCTTTATGACTTTAGCAAATTATTTTATTTCAGCCAACTGTCTGTCACAAGGGACACCTTTCCATAAAGTTACAGTGAGTGCTGAGTGCAGTAACCTAACTGTACGCACTCCTGCCTGTGCCCTCACTTAGCAGTCACTCCATCGTAATGCTTCTTAAAATTAGATCTGTGCATGTGTGTGCTTGTGGGACTATATGCCAAATGTGTACAGGTGTATGCAGAAACTAGATGAGGGGGTTGGGTCCCCTGGAGCTGGAGTTTCAGGCAGTTGTGAGCCACCCAATATAGGTTTTGGAAACTGAACTTGGCTCCCCTGCAAGAGCAGTCAGCATGCTTAACTGCTGAGCCATCTCTCCAGCCCGTTAATAATTTTGAATAGTTTTATTTTTTTCAGTTTATTTACCTATTATCTCGAGACCAGAAATAACACATGGCTCCGGTTAGCCAAGTAGAAGCCTTTCTAGTGCACTTGTGTTGCTCTTCGGAGATTCAATTAGAATTTTCCCATTTCTAGAAACATTTTCTATTTACCAAAGAGCAGTGTAGAGCCCACAGTGGGAGTGGACACTGGAAGTCTGTGAATACTGCTTTGTTCCTACCAATTTGAGTCAATGGTTGGATTGTTTGTGGCCAAAGGAACCATTTCAATTTGCTTCTTCTATACATTGCCAAGACATAATCACCAGAGACTGTAATAAACACTTCATCACAATTCTTTTTAAAAATATTCTTTGAAATTTTTTTTCAAATTGATATACAATCATGTCATTTCCCCTTCTCTTTCTTCCCTTAGCTCCTCTCATGCACCCCAACTTGCTCTCTCTCTAATTCATAGACTTTCCTCCCTTTGCTGTTGTTACGTATACTCTTCCATGTCACACAAAGTTTCCCGCAATGAAAGGGCAACAAGCAGCTGCAAGAAATGACTATTGATGCAACAGAGACGTTTCAACAATGGTGTCCTGCTCTTAGCAAATTTTCCAAGTATGTAAGGACAAGAGATGAAATGTGATGTTGCATGTCATTAGGGAGAAATGAGAATCCTATTACTATGCTACAAGACATTGCTATTCAGATGTCCAGTCTTTTCTCTCAATCAGGATGCTTGGACTCACATTGTGCTTTGCTCTAAATACTCCATTTTCTATTCATTAAATTATGTGGCTGGAGCCTTTCATACTTTTTGAGAGGAGAGATAAAGTGTGTCTGAGGCCCAGAGCCCCAAACAATCTCCTGTTCATCCACTCATTCTTCCTCAGAACAGGACACATGGCCTTATCTTTCTCCCTTCTCAAAATCTTTGTGAAGGAAAATGATTCTTGTCATGCCTTTTCCGTTCCTATTAAAGTTCATGTTAAAAATTATAGTAGAGGAGATGAATACTTTATCTAAATGATGATTTCTAATAGTGTATTGTGTAGCTTTGACCTTCTAAATGCATTCTTTAATGAAATGGACTTATTATTCCCAGGGTGTTTTTTTCCCCTTACAGTCCCCTTTAACAGTACCTACCCCTGGAATTATTAAAAGGAAAAATAGGCAGTGTATTCAATGGACTTTGTGAACAGAAAACAATAAAACAAAAGTCCAGAGAAGAGGAAAGAAGCTATGAAAGAGAAGGTGCTTGCCCACAGAGATCCTGTAAGGTGACCAGAATGCAGAAACACCAAGTAAAAGAAAAAGGGCTACTAGTCAAAATGGGCATCATTATAACCTACGAAAGCAGGATCACAGAAAGGATGACTGATCCCGAATTACCCTTCACAACCTCCACAAGACCCTGGGATTATACATTTTATTTTTAAATTGTGTGTTTGATATATAGACAGACCAAGAAGGAGAGAGAGAGAGAGAGAGGGAGAGAGGGAGAAAGAGAGGGAGGGAGGGAGAAAAGAGGGAGGGAGGGAGGGAGGAAGAGAGAGAGAGAGAGAGAGAGAGAGAGAGAGAGAGAGAGAGAGAGAGAGAGAGAGAGAGGATATTTACATATGTGAGTACAGGTCTGCTGTGGATGATTGTTTGATAAATAAAACACTGATTGGCCAGTAGCCAGGCAGGAAGTATAGGCGGGACTAACAGAGAGGAGAAAGGAAAGGACAGGAAGGCAGGTAGAGGAAACACCAGCTGCTGTCCAGGGAGCATCATGTAGAGGCAAAAGGTAAAGCCATGGAACACGTGACAACATATAGATTAACAAAAATGGGTTTAGTATAAGAGTAAGAGCTAGGCCTGAGCTAATGGCCGAGCAGTTAAAATAATATAAGGGTTGGTGTGTTTATTTTATAAGTAGGCTCTGGGTGTGGCGGCGCTTGGCGGGAGCTAGAGAGAAACTCTCCAGCTACACAGGTCCTTGTAGAAGCCTTGGACCTGGAGTTGTAGGTAATAGTGAGCCATCTAACCCTTGTGTTGGGAACCAAACTAGGGTCCTCTGAAAGAGCAGTATGGACAGACTCTTAGCTGCTGAGGTATGCCTCTAGTCCCCACAAGAACTCTATTGGGAAAGTTACAGGCTCATAGCCATAGGCAACCATGAGTAGATCTTATAGTAGGATATTAGAAGGGTAAGGAGAATGATTGTCATAACATAGGGAACATGACAAAGGTCTTGAAGAAAATTCTGTTCCAATAGGAGAAAAGGAGTTTCTCTCTTGCCAAAAGTTACAAATCAAAAAGGCAAAAATATAAAATCATCTTAAGCTTGCCCACACCTACAAGGTATTTGTGTATGTGTGGGGTGCTTCAAGGCCACAGCACACTATCCTTTCTTAACAACTTTGTCTAGAGCTAGAACTGTAGTGGAGTATCAAAGAGGAAGAAATAGAGAAGGAGGGAGAGAGGGAGAGAGAGAAATAACAAACACTAGCGGATCTGTGATCTAACAGGTAGCAGGTAGCAGAGAACAGATGACGACTGAGAGAATGTAGCCAAGTCTAAAATGTGTAGTGATTTCAGTGTGTGACAGAAACTGCTTTTCTTCCAGAACAGAGAAGCTTTAAGGATCCTGATGCCCAGATGACAAAACTATTTTCTGCATCAAAGCATTTACCCGAAAGGTTTTCTCTTCTCATTTCTGTTTGTCATGCAGAACCAGGATTTCTGTACTGATTCATGTTCTGTTAATCTTTCTGCTCAACAGGCCATCCTAAACCATACTGCTGGAGCCAAGGAGAACATGGATTCTACATTTTGGCCAGGCCAGTGGAGATACCAGTTTCTTGATCCATTGCATCAGCAAAGCCAATTAGAATTATATGTATAAAAACTGATACTGGCTGCCATGGAAACCTCAGCTTTAAATGTGGCCTGACCACTTACCTTTACCTGTGAGGGTGGCATTGTGCTTTTCTGCCAGCTTGGTAGTTTAAGGTTTGTTGTTTATAGTGCAAATATGTCAAGAAGCCCACTCAGCACTCAACTTCAATTTGTACTTTAGATATTCCATAACATCCTTTCAAACTAGTTACAAACAGATTCAGATAAAGTGAATATGGATCTCACCTCTCTATAGAGGAAAGTAAAAATATTTTAGATGTTGTGATTTTACAATATCCATTGGACCCTCCATTTCTTTCCTAGGAATCAGTAAGTCTAGCTATAGTCATATTCCTGATTAAATTTATTAATTATATGGTTATTATTTCAGAGTTTTCTATCACAAATTGTTTAAAGTTACATTAGAAAATATTTCCATTTAGATCTATTAGTCAGCAAAGAGACAACTAGAATGCATTTGTACTCAGGTCTCTGTATGTATTTGTGATGTAGGAAAAGGTGACCAGGAAGGAAAATCTTTGAATTAGCTCCCACCCCATTCCCATTTGCAGCAAGAGGTTATCCACTTGGAGAAGCTGTGGTCATACTTTCCAGAAATTATTATCAGTAAGTAAAACAACGTTTTCCTGAATGCGAAGGTCAGAATTATTGAGTTGTGCTCAACCAGTCTAAAAAAAAACAAAAACAAAAACAAAAACAAACAAACAAAAAAAACAACTCCTAGGGGTAAATAGACTTTCTTACCAAAGTCTCTAGAGAAGTGCAATCACGCTTAATAAGAAATATAAGTCAAATTCCTAACTATGTGCAAGGAAGCCTGAACTCTTCTTAGCAGATTGGAAAGAGATGTGAATTATAGATTGCTCCCTGCCATTTGGTAGTTGCAAAGTGGGAGCCAGATAGTTTCTCTTCTTTGCACATTTATTTATTTACCTAAAATGAGAAAAGTAAATCAGAAAAATAATATATTTCTGCAAGGAGTTCTGGTTGTTTGGACTGAAAATGATATCCCTAATAAGATTCTAGTTCTAGGTATTCTTGTTTATTCCGAAATGCCATCTTTGACCTCTAGGTAGACAGATGTAAATAGCATGAGCCGTATATCCATATCTTCATGTATAGCTATTTTTATACCTATTTGCATATACATATATATATACACACACACAAATTCATGTTGATATGATATCTGAAATTTTAATCATACACAATTTCTATTAATTTACTGACATAACTGAACATATTTCTTATTGTATACAATACATTTCATAATTTCTCGGTCCTATTGCATGTAAAAGCTAGTATCAGAATTATCAACACCCCAAATGTGTATTTACTAGCTGTTATGATTTATTTTATTGTTTGTTTTTATCAACTGACCCAAGGTAGAGTTATCTGGGAGAAAGGAAATCCTATTGAGAAAGTTCCTCCATCATATTGCCTGTAGGCAATCCCATAGGGCATTTTCCTGATTAGTGATAATTGATAGAGAGGACCCGGCACACTGTGGGTGGTGCCACCTAGGGGCAGATGTTCTGAGTTTTATAAGAAAGCATGCTGAGCAAGCCATGGGGAATAAGCAGGTTCCTACTTAGTCTCTGCTTCAGTTCTTGCTTCCAGGTTCCTGCCTTGAGTTCCTGCCCTGACTTCCTTCTCTAATGGACTGTCCTGTGAAATATAATATAAATAAACCCTTTCCACTACAAGTTGATTTTGGTCATGGTGCTTTATCACAGCAACAGAAACCCTACTTAAGACACTAGATATGTAAAATGCCTGAATATGGCAATTTTTGTCTCTATCTTTTATAGTCAGGTATGGTTTCCCCGAGTTAATTGTTCTCATGTTTTCCTTCTTAGTGTGCTTATTGTTACTATGGTGGTAATTTGTGATACAGGTAGAATTATTTGTTACAAGATCGATTGTATGTTACATTACTCATACACTGAGTTTTAATTGAATCTCTTAAGTTTTATTATGAGAAGCATCAAGACATTGTAAGACCCAGATTATAGGAAAATTATTATTGCCTGTCATGTCTTCTGCATTACTTACTCATTTTGCCCATTTACATTTACTAGTCTCTTTTGGGTAGCTTATCACAGGAAGGTTTTGTAGTTTAAGGGGTAAGCTTATGACCTGAGATGTAGTTTGTACACCAACTTTCAACCATTCCTTATGATCTTGGGACGATGAATCTCCTGCCTCTTTCCCTTCCTTTCTTTCCTCTCTCCCTCACCTACATTCACTAAAGAAAAAAAAAGCTTCTTGTGAAAGATCTGGATTTGAAGAAAAGAACATAACATAGCCCTCTAATATGTAGTCATTCATTCTCTTTTCTAAGTTTCATTTCCTCACCCAATCTCACACTGGTTCGATCACTTGAAAGTATATAATTAGCAAGGTTTTGATCTTTCTTGAGTCAATAACAATGCCATCATGTAATTTCTGTAGCTTATGAAATAAGAGATGATATTTGCTTAGCATTCCCAATAGTACAGACATTTGGAGACTCACCATTGAAGTTAACATTGCGGATATACTTCAACAACTTCTTTCCCCCTGCTTGCTCCATCTCTGGGCATACTCCTCGGTAATCAGCACACAGATCCTTATTCATGTGATGAAGGGCATGTGCCATGGCATAGACAGCATCAATCACAAACTGAACTTTACCCTCCTGCTCATAATTGGAGTCTTTTCCAATTCGCTCCTGTCCTGCACATTAAAACAGGAAACACAGACAGATCGGTGTTGAGTGGGAGTGCACATTTCCATCTGCTTTTGATCATGCATGAAGGTAAGTCTTTGAAAGTCTAACAGTGCAAGCCACATAGCCACCTGTGGTCATCATGTTCTATTTTTATCTAATTTGTGGAATTTTCCTTCAGAGGCCATCACATTGAATGTTTTGATTCACCGGGTACACCTCAGAAGCAAGTCTTCAAAGGAACACTGTGATGGCTTTTGTCATGAGCCAACATGAACCCTGGAATAGTGTGTTCCCACTATACCAAAGGCTTCACATCTTCTATCTTGGTCTGGATGGAGGTGAAGGGTCTATATTAAAATGTTTAAACGTTGTTTGCTCTGGAAGGGACAACAGGAACATGACAGACAGACACAGACCTGAACTCATTATCCTTCCCATACATACATTCCTGGTGTGCTCTTGTGTCCACTATGGTCATTACTGGAGACTTGGGTACTTAGAGCAGAAACTCTGGTCTCATTATTTTCATAATTTTTCTTTCTCTCACCCACTGTCTCTCATAAACAGATATAATGTATGTCTCAGTCTTACCAATTCTACCTCAGACAATCCTTAGCATTTTGGACACACTACCAATATTTGAGTTTTATCATGTCTTTATCCTTCATCAGGATGTGAGGCTAGAGCTCTTCACTTAATGATTCATTCTCCATGTTTATCTCTGCAAATGGCAGAGCTGACAACCACACTCAAGACTCAGAATCTCTCACTGGCCCTCCACTAACCACAAAATATGATGTAACCCCCCTTCCCCTGTCCACAATAGGTGGTCATTCTTCAGCTTGCCCCCATCTGCACCATCATGGTAACAGCTGACAAATATTCTGTTTCCATACACATTGGAAACACCTCTCAGCTTTGTCCTGCCCCTATAGGTTCCATCTTCACTTTGTGAGTTACATATTCTATCTCCTCATTCTACTCATGGGAAAGCAATGGTGGCAGCTTGATTTGTCATACCATAGACCATGTTTTTATCATATTGACCTTTCTCTACCCTGACTCCAGGTTTTCTTTGTTTGATGTGTGTGTGTGTGTGTGTGTGTGTGTGTGTGTATGTGTGTGTGTGTGTGTGTACATGGGCTTTTAGAGTATTCTTTTTTTAATTACTTTTATTTTGTAGATTATAATATAATTATATCATTTCCCCCATTCTCTTTTCTCTTTATAAGCTTTCTCATATATCCTACTTTCTCTCTTTCCAATTCATGGCCCCCCCTTTTCATTAATTATTGTTACATGCATATATGTATATGTATATACATACATATAACACACACATATATATATAACACACATATATATATACATATATATATATATTTCTAAATACAATATACTCAGTTCGTATAATGTTTCTTGTGTATATTTTGAGGGGTGACCATTAGGTATTGGAGACCCAATTGCTCCACATTTCCCTGGAGAAGACTATTTCTCCTGTTCTTAGCATTCTGTAATTGCTTGTAGTTCTTTGTGTAACTGAGGCCTCCTGGGCTTTCCCTGCCCACTTTGGCATGTCTGTTGGTATTGTCCTTGTTTAGCTCATGTCAATGTGACCATGTTGGTGAGACTTTATGGGTAGCTTCTGACATTATGAGGAGACACAGATTCACAGCAAACTTGTTCCATGTCTTCTACACATGTGACTACTGTTAATCCCTCTGGATTTGCTCACATTATTTAACTTCCTTTGATAGGAAGTCCTTTGTCTGGTTTCCACTCCTCATATTTTATTTAATTCTCCCTTCCAGTCGTAAGTGCAAAGTTCCTATATTTTGCTTGTCAGTCACTTTAAACATTTCAGTCTTCTATTATATCCATAGGGACAGTGTATTGTAAGGCTCTACCCATAGATTTCCCTGGCAATTTATATTCCATCTATCCACATGACAAAGCACATCAGTGGACATCTAGCAGATCTTCAATGTCCTGTGTGTTATATTATGTATCCAGGCCAAGTGTGATACAGGTTTACAGGCCTGTAAACTGAGCACTTGGGAGGTAGAGGCAGGTAGTTAAAGATTTTAAGGCCAACCTGGGACAGGCGAGACACTTTCCTTTTTTTTGGTTTTTCAAGACAGAGTTTCTCTGTGTAACAGTCCTGGCTGTCCTGGAATTCGCTTTTTAGACCAGGTTGGCCTTGAACTCACAAAGATCCACCTGCCTCTGCCTCCCAAGTGTTGGAATTAAAGGCGTGTCCCACCACCACCTGGCAAGACACTTTCTTATAAAGGGAATGGACGAACAAATCATAAAACAGACAATTTTTAATTTTTTAAAATTATATTCACTTGTATGTATATGTGTTTAGTTGGTGTGTGTTGTGTTGTGTTGTGTGTGTGTGTGTGTGTGTGTGTGCTTATACTTCTGTGTGGAGAGGTCAGTACAACTTGCAAGAGTTGATTCTATCTTTCCATAGTGGGACATAGAGATCAAACTTTGGGTTGTTCGGCTGTAAAGTACATACTCTTGCCCATGAGACATTTCACTGGTCCCCAAATAGATGTATTATAAATTCACTAAGTACATGATATCAGGACTCTTGTCATTTTATGAAAAAAATAAGTATCCAGAGACTACACTTCCCATTGTTTCTTAGGGCACATTTGTGCCATAATGAAGTAGTATAAATTCCATAACCTCTAATATTCTTTCTGAAAACACACAGAGGACTCATGGTACATGCTATGTTAAGATAAATTTTATGTTCTTTACTGAGAGACTTTCTCAGAGTGTTTAATTGTTTTCTCTATATGTCATATTTTTAAACCTAAGATTCTCATTCTGTATCCCTAGTTATCCTAGAATTATCTATGTAGGCCAGGTTAGTCTTGAACTCATGGTGATCCTACTGCCTCAAACTCCTAAGTGCTTGGATTATAGATGTGAGTCATTATTCTCACAGAGAACATTTAATATTATAATGTGAAGTATAATCTCCATGAAAGAAATCTCATATTTAGCATGTTTATCTAAATTCATATTTTCCTTTGAAGAATATATATTGATATTTCATGTGGTAAGTAGTTTAGTACATTATCATGCTTCAGTCACATGGATATTCACTACTTGCCACTGAAACTATAGACTCCATGTAGATTAGGGTTTTTAGTTTGTTTCCCTTTAAGACATAATCATCACAAATTCAGTGCTATTTTCAAGGTGAATCCAAGAGTTTTACTTAATCTTGACTATTTTCTCTAATTTCCCTTTCAAAAGGAAATTTCTGGTTCTTAATGACAGTGCAATGCAATGATTATTAATTTATGTCATTGTATAATAAGCATCTAATGTCCTCAGAATGCCCTAACAGCATGTCTGGCAAATTATTTATACCACATGGTATAATGAAGAGCCTGGTGTGTGTGTGTGTGTGTGTGTGTGTGTGTGTGTGTGTGTGTGTGTGCCTGTGTGCTGTGGGATATCATTCTGTATTCTGTGAATATGTGTTGCTCTGATTGGTTGATAACTAAAATACTGATTGACTAGTATCCAGGCAGGAAGTATAGGTGGGGCGAGGAGATGAGGAGAATTCTGGGAAGAGGAGGGGCTGAGTCAGGGGTCACCAGACAGATACAGAGGAAGCAAGATGTCAAGGCAGAACTGGGATAAGATACCAAGCCAAATGGCTAAACATAGATAAGAATTATTGGTTAACTTAAGTGTAAGAGCTAGTCTATAATAGGCCTGAGCTAATGGCCAAATGGTTATAATTAATATAAGCTTCTGAGTGATCTTTTTATAAGCTGGCCAAGGGACTGGAGGGGCCTGGTAGGACCGGAAAAACTTCTGACTGTGTGTGTGTGTATGTGTGTGTGTGTGTGTGTGTGTGTGTGTGTGTGTGTGTGTGTGCTATTTTTGACAAACTTTTGTTTTAGGGGTAGATTCTGAAACATGGGACTGTCTAAATGTCTTAGTTAGGGTAGCTATTGCTATGAAGAGACACCATGATCACAGCAACTCTTATAAGTAAAACATTTAATTGAGGTGGTGGCTTACATTTTCAGTGGTTCAGTTTGTTATCATAATCATGGTACATAGTAGTGTGTAGGCAGACATGTTGCTAGAGAGGTAGCTGAGTGTCCTATATCTTTCAAGCAACAAGAAATGAACTGTGACACTGGGTGTGGCATGAGACCTCAAAGCCCACCTCCACAGTGACACACTTTCTCCAACAAGACCACACCCACTCCAACAAGGCCACACCTCCTACTAGTGCATTTGGTGACCATTTTCCTTCAAACCACCACCTTGAACAAGGGTAAATTCATCTGGATTGCTGACCTATACCTGTATACTCCCCTCTAGAAGGACTGCACCATTTTTCTGTACAGGTCACGAGATAGGAAGCTTTATTTCTTCATGACCATGCCATCTGAAGATACTGCAAAATTTCCATATGAATTCATCAGATACAGGGCTGCTTCCAACTGCCGCTTTTATTTAAGCTTTTTTTTCCTTTGTTTGTATTTTTGCCATATAAGCACACATCTGGTTAGATGCACAACAAAGACCAGAGGAGAGTGTCTGGAGTCTTACTCTAACATTTTCTGCCTTATTCTCTTGAGACAGGATCTCTCACTTAACTTGAAGCTATGTTGGAAACCAACTAGCCCTAGAGAATCTTTTTTCTCCACCCCACAAAGCTCTCAGGTTACGGGTATGTGCATGGCTTTGCTTACATCTTTACATTAATTCTGGGGATTTGAACTAGCACATCAGGCTTGTACAGCAACACTTTAACCATTGAGTAATCTCCCCAGCCTATTACTTGCATTTTCCTCACATGGAAATTTGGAAATTCTAACATCTTTGTATGTGAAAGAATGCCAATTGTTCACCATCAAACAAATTTGTACAAAAAAAAGGAAATAAAACCTCCTCATTTCCTCCTCTGTTTTTAAAAGCTTTATTAATTATACAGATAAGGAATAAATTGCAAACATCTCTGTTTTGTGTTTTTCTTTGAAGTATCTTTTTCCAGACAAAAAATTTATTCATTTTTTTCCTAATTTCTTTTCCTTTATTACTTCTGATTGCTGAATCATGCTTAAAAAGATATTCTGGATCCCTGGGCACCAGCCACTCTGGGGAAGACCTGCCCAACTTGGCCCCAGGTTCTGGTCCCCGGGCAGGTGCCCTTCTAGCCCCACCTGGAAGGATCTCCTTCTCCAAGACCCCTGGCAGACCCTGCAGTCTCCACGCCCTGCCCCCACGCCCATCCGCCTGAGCCCCAAGCCTCTTCTTGAGACTTAGAGGCTGGCCCTCAGCTCCCATCTTGCCCTGGATTTCCCATCTGGAGGAGAGAGAGAGAGAGAGAGAGAGAGAGAGAGAGAGAGAACAGCACCCATCCTCCCCCGGACTTCTCTTCTGAACAAGAGCTCCCATCCTGCCCTGGACTTCCAATTTGGACAAGAGAGCTCCCATCTGGACAAGAGAGAGAGACTTCCTGAATCTGTCAGCTCTGTCTGAACCAAGTGTGCGGATAAGGCCAGGAACAAACCACAAGGAGATGGGCAGACGTCAAGGCAGAAACACATACAACAAAATGAATAGTAATACACCATCACCAGGCCCTAGCCCTCCTCCAACACCTAGACCTGAACATCAGAAATTGGAAGAAGCAGAAGAAAATAGCCTTATGAATGTCATCATGAAGAAGCTAGAGGCTCGTGTAGAGGAAAAGACAAAAAAATGTGAAGAACGCTGTAAACAACTAGAGGAAAGGGCAAACAAATTAGAAGAAATCAAAAAAGTCCTGGAAGAGAACAATAAAATACTGAAAGAAAATCAAGAAAAATCAATGAAACAAATGAAGGAAACAGTCCAAGACCTGAAAAGGGAAATAGAAAAAATGAAGAAGACACAAACAGAGGGAACGCTGGAAATAGAAAATCTGAGAAAACGATTGGGAACTTCAGATGCAAGTATAATCAACAGAATGCAAGAGATGGAAGAGAGGATCTCTAGCGTTGAAGATACAATAGAAGAAATAGATTCATCAGTCAAAGAAAACACTAAAGTCAACAAAGTCATGAACCAAAATGTCCAAGAAATTTGGGACACCATGAAAAGACCAAACCTACGAATAATAGGGGTAGAAGAAGGAGAAGAATACCAACTCAAGGGCACAGAAAATATATTCAACAAGATCATAGAAGAAAACTTTCCCAACTTAAAGAAGGAAATGCCTATGAAGATACAGGAAGCCTATAGAACACCAAACAGACTAGACCCCCAAAAAAAGTCCCCTCGACACATAATAATTAAACAATTAAACGTACAGAATAAAGAAAGAATATTAAGAGCAACAAAGGAAAAAGGCCAAGTGACATATAAAGGCAAACCTATCAGAATAACACCCGATTTCTCAATGGAGACTTTGAAGCCAGAAGGTCCTGGACAGATGTAATGCAGACATTAAGAGACCAAGGATGTCAGCCTAGACTAATATACCCAGCAAAACTTTCAATCCTCATAGATGGAGTGAACAAGACATTCCATGACAAAGCCAGATTTAAACAATATTTATCCACAAACCCAGGCCTACAGAAAGCACTAGAAGGAAAATTTCAACCTAAGGAAGTCAGATACAACCTCGAAAACACAGGCAATAGATAAAGCCACAGCAGTAGACCCCAACGAAGAAAAGTACACACACATCACCACCAAAAAATAACAGGAATGAACAATCACTGGACATTAATATCTCTCAATATCAATGGACTTAATTCACCTATAAAAAGACATAGGCTTACAGAATGGATACGAAAGCAGGACCCATCTTTCTGCTGCATACAAGAAACACATCTCAAATTCAAAGATAGACACTACCTAAAAATAAAAGGCTGGGAAAAGACTTTCCAATCAAACGGTCTTAAGAAACAAGCGGGTGTAGCCATCCTGATATCCAGCAAAATAGACTTCAAACTAAAATCAATCAAAAGAGATCAAGAAGGGCATTACATACTCATCACAGGAAAGATCCACCAAGATGAAGTCTCAATTCTGAACATTTATGCCCCAAACACAAGGGCACCCACATATGTAAAAGAAACATTATTAAAGCTTAAATCACATATAAAACCCCACACATTAATAGTGGGAGACCTCAACACCCCACTTTCACCACTGGACAGATCCCCCAAATCGAAACTTAACAGAGAAATAAAGGACTTAATTGATGTCATGACTCAAATGGACTTAATCGACATCTACAGAACATTCCATCCTAACAAAAAAGAATATACCTTCTTCTCAGCACCCCATGGAACCTTCTCTAAAATCGACCACATACTTGGTCACAAAGCAAATCTAAACAGATACAAAACAATTAGAATAACCTCCTGTGTTCTACCAGACCACCATGGTCTAAAGTTGGATTTCAACAACAACAAAAACTACAGAAAACCTACAATCTCATGGAAACTGAACAATACCCACCTGAATCACCAATGGGTTAAGGAAGAAATAAAGAAAGAAATTAAAGACTTCCTAGAGATCAACGAAAATGAAGACACCACATATCCAAACCTATGGGACACTATGAAAGCAGTACTAAGAGGGAAATTCATAGCACTAAACGCCCACATAAATAAGCTGGAGAAATCTCACACTAGTGACTTAACAGCACACCTGAAAGTTCTAGAACAGGAAGAAGCAAAGTCTCCCAGGAAAAATAGAAGCCAGGAAATTATCAAAGTGAGAGCTGAAATCAATAAAATAGAAACAAAGAGAACAATACAAAAAATTAATGAAACAAAGAGTTGGTTCTTTGAGAAAATCAACAAGATAGACAAGCCCTTATCCAAACTAACCAAAAGACAGAGAGAGAGCATCCAAATCAACAAAATCAGAAATGAAAAGGGGGACATAACAACAGACATTGAGGAAATCCAGAGAATCATCAGGTCATACTTCAAAAACCTCTATTCCACAAAACTGGAAAACCTAAAAGAAATGGATAATTTTCTGGATAGGTACCACATACCTAAATTAAATCAAGACCAGATAAACTATTTAAATAGTCCAATAACCCCTAACGAAATAGAAACAGTCATTAAAAGTCTCCCAACCAAAAAAAGCCCAGGACCAGATGGTTTCAGTGCAGAATTCTACCAGATCTTCAAAGAAGAGTTAATACCAATACTCTCTAAATTGTTCCATACAATAGAAACAGAAGGAACATTACCAAACTCCTTCTATGAGGCTACAATTACCCTGATTCCCAAACCAAACAAGGATACAACAAAGAAAGAGAACTACAGACTGATCTCCCTCATGAACATTGATGCAAAAATACTCAATAAAATACTGGCAGACAGACTCCAAGACCATATCAAAACAATTATCCACCATGATCAAGTAGGATTCATTCCAGGGATGCAAGGATGGTTCAACATACGAAAGTCTGTCAATGTGATACACCATATAAACAAACTCAAAGAAAAAAACCACATGATCATCTCACTAGATGCTGAAAAGGCATTTGACAAAATCCAACACCCCTTCATGATAAAGGTCTTGGAGCGATCAGGAATACAGGGAACATACCTAAACATAATAAAGGCAATTTACAGCAAGCCAACAGCCAACATCAAATTAAATGGAGAGAAACTCAAAGCAATTCCACTAAAATCAGGAACGAGGCAAGGCTGTCCGCTCTCCCCATACTTATTCAATATAGTACTTGAAGTTCTAGCCAGAGCAATAAGACAACATAAGGAGATTAAGGGGATACAAATTGGAAAGGAAGAAGTCAAGCTTTCCCTATTTGCAGATGACATGATAGTATACTTGAGCAACCCCAAAGATTCCACCAAGGAACTGATACAACTTAAAAACACCTTCAGCAACATAGCAGGATACAAGATCAACTCCAAAAAATCAGTAGCCCTCCTATATACAATGGACAAAAAAGCGGAGAAGGAAATCAGAGATACATCACCCTTTACTATAGCCACAAATGACATAAAATACCTTGGGGTAACACTAACCAAGCAAGTGAAGGACCTATATGACAAGAACTTTAAGTCCCTGAAAAAAGAAATTGAAGAAGATGTCAGAAAATGGAAAGATCTCCCATGCTCATGGATAGGCAGAACTAACATAGTAAAAATGGCAATCTTACCAAAAGCAATCTACAGATTCAATGCAATCCCCATCAAAATACCAACACAATTCTTCACAGACCTGGAAAGAATAATACTCAACTTCATATGGAAAAACAAAAAACCCAGGATAGCCAAAAGAATCCTGTACAATAACACAACCTCTGGAGGCATCACGATCCCTGACTTCAAGCTGTACTATAGAGCTACAGTAATAAAAACAGCTTGGTACTGGCATAAAAACCGACATGTGGACCAATGGAATCGAATTGAAGACCCTGACATTAATCCGCACACCTATGAACAAATAATTTTTGACAAAGAAGCCAAAAGTGCACAATGGAAAAAAGAAAGCATCTTCAACAAATGGTGCTGGCAAAACTGGATATCAACATGTAGAAGGCTGCAAATAGATCCATATCTATCACCGTGCACAAAACTTAAGTCGAAGTGGATCAAGGACCTCAACATAAATCCAGCTACTCTGAACCTGCTAGAAGAGAAAGTAGGAAGTAGTCTTGAACACATTGGCATAGGAGACCACTTTCTAAATAGAACACCAGTAGCACAGACACTGAGAGAAACAATCAATCAATGGGACCTCTTGAAACTGAGAAGCTTTTGTAGGGCAAAGGATACGGTCAACAAAGCAAAGCGACAGCCTACAGAATGGGAAAAGATATTCACCAATCCCACATCTGACAGAGGACTGATATCCAGAATATATAAGGAACTCAAGAAATTAGACATCAAAATGCCCAACAGTCCAATTAAGAAATGGGCTATAGAACTAAACAGAGAATTCTCAACAGAGGAAACTCAAATGGCTGAAAGACATTTAAGGAATTGCTCAACATCCCTAATCATCAGGGAAATGCAAATCAAAACAACTCTGAGATACCACCTTACGCCTGTCAGAATGGCTAAGTTCAAAAACACTGAAGACACCTTATGCTGGAGAGGATGTGGAGCTAGGGGAACTCTCCTCCACTGCTGGTGGGAATGCAAGCTTGTACAACCACTTTGGAAATCAATATTGCAATTTCTTAGAAAATTGGGAATCCATCTCCCCCAAGATCCAGCTATACCACTCTTGGGCATATACCCAAGGAATGCTCAACCACACCACAAGAGCACTTGTACAGCTATGTTCATATCAGCGTTGTTTGTAATAGCCAGAACATGGAAACAACCTAGATGTTCTTCAACTGAAGAATGGATAAACAAAATGTGGTACATATACACAATGGAATACTACTCAGCAGAGAAAAACAATGACTTCATGAGGTTTGCAGACAAATGGATGGATCTAGAAAAAATCATCCTGAGTGAGGTATCCCAGACTCAGAAAGACAAACATGGTATGTACTCACTCATAGGAGGATACTAGATGTGGAACAAGGATGACTGGACTGCTACTCACATCACCAGGCAGGCTACCTGGAAAACAGGACCCCAAGAAAGACACAGGGATCGCCCAATGACAGAGAAATGGAATGAGATCTACATGAACAGCCTGGACATGAGTGGGGGTAGTGAAGGGCGAGGGTCGAGGGAAAGAGAGCTTGGGTGAGTGGGAGATCCCAGCTGGATCAACAACAGAGAGGGAGAACAAGGAATAGGAGACCATGGTAAATGAAGACCACATGAGAATAGGAAGAAACAAAGTGCTAGAGAGGCCCACAGAAATCCACAAAGATACCCCCACAACAGACTGCTGGCAATGGTCGAGAGACAGTCCGAACTGACCTACTCTGGTGATGGGATGGCCAAACACCCTAATTGTCGTGCTAGAAACCTCATCCAACTACTGAGGGATCTGGATGCAGAGATCCATGACTAGGCCCCAGGTGGATCTCTGGGAGTCCAATTAGCGAGAATGAGGAGGGTTTATATGAGCGAGAATTGTTGAGACCAAGGTCGGATAAAGCACAGAGACAAATAGCCAAACAAACGGAAACACATGAAATATGAACCAATGGCTGAGGGGTCACCAACTGGATCAGGCCCTCTGAGTGGGTGAGACAGTTGATTGGCCTGATCTGTTTGGGAGGCATCCAGGCAGTGGGACCGGGTCCTGTGCTCATTGCATGAGTTGGCTGTTTGAAACCTGGGGCCTATGCAGGGTCCCTTGGCTCGGCATGGGAGGAGGGGACTGGACCTACCTGGACTGAGTCCACCAGGTTGATCTCAGTCTGTGGGGAAGGCTTTGCCCTGGAGGAGATTGGAATGGGGGGCAGGCTGGGGGGAAGGTGAGGGGGGCGGGAGGGGGGAGAACAAGGGAATCTGTGGCTGATATGTAGAACTGAATTGTATTGCAAAATAAAAATTAAAAAAAATGATTTTTAATATAACAAAAAAAAAAAGATATTCTGGGCTGGGAAGATGCCTCAATGGTTAGAAGCAATTGCTCCTCTTGTATAGGACTCAGATCCAGTTTGTATGGAGGCTCACAAACATCTGTAACTCCATTTCCACAGGATCTGACACCCTGTTCTCACCCCCATGGGTACCAGGCACCCATGCAATGCTCAAACATATGTGGAGGCATGCATTCATACACATGAAAATAATTAGTTGCTTTTTATTCCTCTGCCTCCTGAGTGCTGAAGTTAAAGGCATGTGCTACCATCCTCAGACAGAAAAATAATAGAGGTTTCAAAAAAAAAAAAAAAACATTCTCAGCCCAAGAGTATCAGACTTTATCCACATTTCTTTGTAGCACTTGTTCAATTAAGTAAATAAATAAATTCAAATTAACTATGATTGTTTTAGAATGTTTGTCACTACATAACCCGGGGAGGCCTGGAATTGTGATCTTCCTGCTTCTACTTCCCAAGGACTGGCAAGGCAGGCATGTGCCACCATGCTGAGCATTATTTGTATAATTTTGATCTTTCAGATGTAAGCAATTGATCTATATGCAAGATCTATTCTGGCAGACAATGTGAAGAATGAATTGAAATCTTATTCTCTCTCTGGATATCCTACTATTACCAATGGATATAGTTTTGTAACATCTCACAGTCCTGTTCTCCAATTTGAGTGTCTTTGAGTATACACCCTAATGCTACATGTAACTGTATCTACATCCAATTTAAAAATCTTTTTATTTAAAAAGTCTTTTCACATATTAACAGTGAAGTTCAAGTTATTAAGGCTTGTTAACATATTCAGATAGCTTGCTAAGAAAGTCCCTGCTCTTTGCCTGGTGGGAAATTTGCTGTGAACAGGCTGGCCTTAAACTTGTAGCAATTTTCCCAACTATGTCTTTAAACATTGGCATACCAGATTTGTACCTTTAAACCTGATAATCCTGGTTATTTTTAATTTCTGAAATAAACTTTATTATCAATGACATAGCTCCAGAAAACAAAAAGTACAGCTCAAGCAACCAGTAACTAAATTTAGTCAATTTGTGTTGTTTTAAAATAATTTTACCTTGAACAGAAACTTTACTAAAAGTGAGACATTCAAGTATCATTTTATTAGTTTGAGTTTTTTTTTGGTTCTTTCCATAGTATTTACATTTTTTTTTCTCAAAAAAGAATAGACTACTGCCAATGGTCAAGAGAAATCCCAAACTGACCTACTCTGGTGATCGGATGGTTAAACACCCTAACTGTCGTGGTAGAACTCCCATCCAATGACTGATGGAAGCAGATGCAGAGATCCATGGCCAGGCCCCAGGTGGAGCTCCAAGAGTCCATTCGGTGAGAAAGAGGAGGGATTGTATGAGCGAGAGATGTTGTGACCATGATTGAAAAAAGCACAGGGACAAATCGCCAAACTAGTGGAAATACATGAACTATGAACCAATAGCTAAGGAGCCCCCAACTGGATCAGGCCCTCTGGATAAGTGAGACAGTTGATTAGCTTGAACTGTTTGGGAGGCCCCCAGGCAGTGGGACTGGGACCTGTCTTTAGTGCATGAGCTGGCTTTTTGGAGCCTGGGTTTTATGCTGGGACACTTTGCTCAGCCTGGGTGAAGGGAGGAAGGGACTGGACCTGCCTGGACTGAATCTACTAGGCTGAGCTGAATCCCCAGGGGAGTCCTTGCCCTGGAGGAGATGGGAATTGGGGGTAGATTGGGGGGACAGAAGGGGGGGATGAGGGAGGACAGGGGAATCCGTGGCTGATATGTAAAATTAAATTAAATTATAAAATTAAAAAAAATAAAAATTGTTTTTCTCCACTATTTTGTGTGAGTGTTTTGCCTGTCTCTCTGTGTACTGCATGCAAGCCTAGCACCCAGTTAGGCCAAAAGAGATCACCAAAACTGGTACTGAAGTTATCGGCATTTATGAGTTGCCACATGGGTGCTGGGAATTGAACCTGGATCTTCTGGAAGAGCAGCCAGTGTTTTAAACTACTGAGCTGTGGCTCTAGTTCCTGTCAGATAACTGTTAAGTGTTCTCTAAGTTCTGTCTTGGGGAAGGCAGTTGGTTTTGCTGCTTCATATACTGCTTTTATTTTCCAGGCATAATCTCATTGGCTTTTATCTATGTACATGAAATTAATATTTCACCTATTTCACTGGATTCCAAATTTTTAGTACAAAAATTTAAAACAGAAATCTAAGTTAAAAGAACTTTAGAGCGAGTCCAGCGGTTATATCTTAGCATCATTTGAATGCTGTGAGGCCGTGTTTACTGTGCTAACAGTGCCATCTTACTTATTTTATAAGCCTATTCGTTTTTAATAGTAATTTTCTAACATGATACTTTGCAAATTTTTTCTGTTTTTATAGTTCTCAAAAAAGGCAATATTGGAGGTATTATGGCCACTATAAACTCACACTATGAAATGATTTCAGTCCAATAATACAGGAGAACAGTTTCTAGCATGCTTTAATATGGACATTTATCCCAGAAAGAACACTTTGAAAAATAATAGAACTGTTTTCAGTAATGAAATATCTTATTGCTGGAGAAATACTTAAGGCTATGCCTTTCTTGGAGAGTCACCAGGTACACTAACATATTAGAGGCTCTGGGAAGACTTCAGGATTAAATTTGTCAAACTCACAGAACCTGAAAAATGTAGCCTTTTTATAGAGAACCAGATGTGGAGAGTTTATTTACCAACAACCACAAATAGCAGTTAGATATTATTTTCCTACTGTGGCAATTGATTATATCACTATAACAAAACGGCTTGAAAAAGACAGTGTAAAGGAGAAAAGAGGTATGTTGGCTGACAGTTTTAGAGGCTTCAGTCTGTATGGCCCCATGTATTTGAACAATATATCATGGTCAATGATGCCTGTGGCAGAGAACAGCTAGTCACATCAAGACAAGGAGGAAGAGAGTGACAGAAGGTGACCAGGGATAATATACTCCCAAGAACCTGTACATGGTAACCTACATCCTCCAGCTAAGCCCCATCTTGCAAATTTTCAAGGATTATATCAAAATAGCATCACAAACTGGGCACTGCAAATTTGAAATGTAAGCCTGTGGGGGTGTTGTATTTCACATTGAAACCACAACAGGAAGCTACAAATATTTGGTAACTTTGAAGTCTTGGCTACTCCTGAAGTATTACTTTAACTCCTAGCTCTTTTTCTACTTGGTATCTGATTATGTTTCAATTTTGATGGCAACCACTGGGAGTGAGGAATGCTAAATTCCTCTGGAACATTCACTGATGATCCTAATCTGTCAAAACCCATGACCTTCTTTCTGTTAGGTAGTGATTTCTATCTCCCCTCAGAGGGAAGCTTCTTAAGACTCAAGTAAATGAAACTTACAAAAAATAAACAAAATTCATACATTTGAGGAAGCTCGAACAATGTAAAGAAGTTATGAGGTACATCCCCAAGGTTATAAATGAAGACTCTCCAGCTGACCAGCTGAGCAGCCTAAGAATCATGCAGGGGGTTGTAGAAAGTTCTAAGGATACAATCTGGTCATTAATGAGCCTGCAAGTAACTCTTCACCCAGTTTCCTGTAGCTAAGCCTGATTTGGGTGATATTGGTTTGCTGTTATTGTTTGTTTGTGTGTTTTGTCCATCTGGTCTGTCATAGGTATGCTAAGGAAAGTAGAAGTTTGTTAATGTGTTCTCTCCCCATCCCCTGAGAATAGTGACATATTGTTTTCCTAGGGACCAATGTAGAAAGAGGCATGGACTGTAAGTGTAACCAATGAGATGATAGAGTTTGCTTACAAAATTCTGGAAGTGCTGATTTGCTTTGATGAAGAGATTAGTCAGGTGTACAGGTGCCCAGACTCCCACCATCATCATAATTACTGTAGTTATTGTGTTGTCCTGAGGAAATAAGGCATTATATCCATGGCAACAGAATCCAGGGCAAGTATACAAAGGTACATCAGAGCCATGAATTAGCCAAGACTATATTTTTTCCATGCAATGTACTAATGGTTTAACTACCTAATAACGCTTGATATCAAGTATTTCTAGGTTTCTTCAACTGCTGTTTTTATTCACACACCAATTTACAACACTCCAAAGGAGTAGCATTAAGTACATAAAACTCGTGCTGCAAAGCAGTGTTAAATATCTTTAACAGCATAGCTTGCAACAGAATGATAAAAAGCCTTTCCAATTAATTCTCACTTAACACCTCATTCTTTTAACCTGACTGCTTATATAAGATGTTCTTATGCACTGTCCTTCATGTTCTTTACTTCACTCTCACCATCGTGTTTGCAAGGAAGTCTCTGAGTTTGAGATAAAGGGAGAATTTAGTAGCATTACATTCTGGGTGTCTGGTGTGCAAAGACGCTAATTTCCCCCACCTCCTGACTTTTGGCTTGTTACTTTTATACGGAGTCCAGTATTTAACTTGCAAATGCACACTCCATTTTAAAGAATAATATTTTGTCAATTCTTTGAGAATTTCATACATTATACTTCGATCAAATGCACACTCTTCCTGTTGAATATGAATTAGCCTTACACAAGTGTAATTGACACATGATTTTCCCCATCAGCATGTTTAATGACTACTCTGCTGTGGAGCCCTTTACTTTGAAGAGCTTGCTTAGCTTGTCCTCTGGATTGCATTCCTTTCTCAGATGATAGGCCTCCGTGAAGATGCATATTCAAATTAATAGGCAAATAGATATGCAACAATGAAAAAAGGGGAACTGATATTATTTGGATGGGTAATGCTGTTTGAATGAGAACATAACAGGAAGAGATGGGGATGGAAATGGGAACCAATCAGAGACATTGGTCCTTTCACTCAAGCACAGAAGTCCAAGAAAGGCTCAGTGGACACCCATGACTGAAAAGACTCACTATATGTTTCAAAAGGAACGAACAATTGAGAGTTTTATTTTGTTTTCAAATGTTAGTTGAAGATATTTGCTCTGTAAAGAACTATCTGAAACCAAGCTTCCTTTGACCTTACAGCACTTTTAAAGGCAGTGTGTGTGTGTGTGTGTGTGTGTGTGTGTGTGTGTGTATGTGTGTGTGTGTTCTTATGTACACAGCAACACACGTGTGTATCAGTGAACAACCTTGGATGTTGCTTCTTGTCTGCTACATTTTTGAAATAGGGTTTCTTGTTCATTGCTGTATATACCAAGATCTCTGGCCCAAAAGCTTTCAGGTACTCTCCCAACTCTGCCTGCTATCTGACCTTAGGAGTATTGGGATTAAAGATGTGAGATATAGGTCTAGATTTATGTGGGTTCTGCAGATCCAAGCTCAATTTCTCTTGCTTTCATAGCAAGCCCTTTCCCACTTTGTCATTTTCCCAGCCCTGGACACAATTTTAAACCTTGTATTATGTACATTTTGAGCATAAAGGAATATTGAGCATAAAGGTTTACATATTTATTGAGATTAAAGTCTTTTATGGCATTGGTACTTAATTATTCTGAACACTAATGCTTAGATCTACTGAAAACAATAAATACTCTAATTAAGGAAAAATGTTACAGAGCATTTAAAAACAGAGTTAATGCATATTTTTGTCCTAACAAAAGTGCTAGAATCTACCTAAGGGGGACACAGAGACATAAGGGAGGAGATGAATGCTGGAGAAGATGTTGTGAGATGTTATAGGGGTAGACAAATCCTGTGGCAATTCAGTAGGATCCATGAAGAGCCTGCTGCAACCTATGCACAATTTAAAACTAAATAATATGTAAATAGCCACTGACTTTTACTTTTTTCCTTATGAGGTCTTATTTCTCTTTTGAAGAGGAATACAAATGACAAAAAGATTTAATTTTACAGAAATTTACTTCAGTGGAAACTTTAATAATGACCACACTTAAAGAATTGCAGAATAAAAATCAATCCAAGGCCTTGCTATCATACACATATAAAACAAGGAATATGAGGGGGTCTGGGTTGAGCCCCAAAGGTAAACTGCTGTGGGATGGTCTGTATGTCAAATGTGTTGTTGATTGGTCAATAAATAAATCACTGATTGGTCAGTGGCCAGGCAGGAAGTATAGGCAGGACTAACAGAGAGGAGAATTGAGAGAACAGGAAGCTGGGTGAGAGAGACACTGCCAGCCGCCACCATGACAAGCCACATGTGAAAATCCCAGTAAGCCACGAGCCATGTGGCAAGGTATAGATTTATAGAAATGGATTAATTTAAGCTGTAAGAACAGTTAGCAAGAAGCCTGCCACGGCCATACAGTTTGTAACCAATATAAGTCTCTGTGTTTACTTGGTTGGGTCTGAGTGGCTGTGGGACTGGCGGGTGACAAAGATTTGTCCTGACCGTGGGCCAGGCAGGAAAACTCTAGCTACAGTAAACTGCATTGCTCTATTTGTAGGTAGGGATGAGTGAGAGTTGAACTGGATGAGTGAGGTGGGGGAAATACTGCTGGGTTCACAGTAGGTTACTGCATTACAACCACAGTGTGTTTGTTGTTGACTATCTATGGGCTAGGCTGTGTGGAGAGGGCTATTCATGGCTTAACATTTAACCTTCAAAAGACCCTAAGGAAAGAACGGCCATTTTCCCTATTGATGCCCCTTTCCTGACTTACTGTTATTTTGCTTTATGTACAGTCAAAAGATGGCTTTTTATACATAGAAAAGGGAACAAACTAGGGGTCCCCCTCATTCTTTTTATGTTCTGATCTAGTTCTGAGTCATAATTTATCTTTCCAATTGCATGTTTGTCGTGATGTATATGTATGGGTTTGAGACAGTCTCTAGCTTAGGATAACCTTGAAGAGCCTCTGCAGCTAAGGATGACCTCAAGCTTCTGACCCCCTTGACTTCATCTATTTCATGCTTGGATTACAGTTATGTACCACACCTGGTTTGTGTGATGCTCTGAAGCAAACCTAGGGCTTCCTGAATGCTCGGCAAACAATCTTCTGTCTGAGCTATTATCTCCAGTCCTTAGGCATGACTTTCAGTTGCATTCTCTGATCTTTTTGAATTGTTCATTAGAGATTCCTGTAGGATGAAATGAATGGTTTTGGAAACAGCCATTGTGTCTATCCCTGAACTTCCTGTGGGTATAGAATTTAACACCCAGAACAACTCACAAATTCCTAGTAGAAGAAGCAAAACAGAAAAAGAGAAAAGAAAACTTATGAACTCATCTTCTAACTCTAGTGACTACAAGTTGATGTCAGCTGAAAAAGGATACCTGTAATGTTCTAAAGCAACCGCAGTAACCGGAGTACGTCAGATGAGTAGAGAACTCCAGCAAGCAGGACAACCTGTATAGTCAAACCATCTTTACTTTCTGCCTTTGTAATCCAGAATGCTCTCTGGAAGACTGCTTCATTTTACTTTCTTACAACTGTTTTCATTTGCAATTTATTTTTTAAATTTCCAATAGTGTCCAACTAAAGATACACACATTTAATAAACACAGGCATAGCAGGGTTGATGGGCAGGGCTTATATACAGTACACATGGGCGGGGGGTGGAGGTGGGACTAAAAGAAGACATCTGCCTCAACACCAAGATTCATAGACCCCCAACAAGTCAAAGGTCTTCTGAGAGAGTAAACTCAGGATTTCATGACTAATAGCAATCTGTTGGGGTGTAAGAGCAACAGACTTAGCAACGATAAGTATAACATTAGCTACTAAAACTAACATAAAAATACACTTTACACATTGTTATTTGACAAACCTAAGTGGTGTGTGTCTGTGTGTGTGTGTGTGTGTGTGTGTGTGTGTGTGTGTGTATGTGTATGTGTGTGTGTATGTTTCTTATAATTTGTTAAGGTATAGATTCAGTTTCAAATCTTCATGGAGATGCCTCTTCTGCCATATTAAACCCAGTTTTTTGTTTACATGCTTTGAGACTTATTTTCATACATATCTAGAATTACTGGTGAGATACTGAATTCAAAATGGAGCGAAGAAACGTATTCTGAGGAGCATGATGCAATAGTGCATGCCTATAATTCCAGCACCAGAAAGGTGAACGTGGGAGGACCTCGAGTTCAAGATCGGCCTGTGCTTTGTATTGGGACCCCGTAGGAAGCACCAGAGAATGTTCTTTTAAATTTAGGAGGTAGTATGTAGATGTACTGATGCATGTAAAGTTAAAACTTCAGCTATTTTTTTTCAGATTAGAAAGAAAAATGCTACTTTGTTTTCTTTTCTTTTTTTTTTTTTAATCTAGAGTCTTTTTTCTCCCAAATAGGTTTACTTTCTCTTCTGATCATAATACACAAAATTAAAATAGTGGTTTGATCAGGTTTCTTATGTGATATAATAGCAAATGCAGCATACAATCAGGTAAACAATTTGAGAAAGAAGGAGGAAGGAAAGAAGGGACCGAGGGAGAGATGCTGTAGCAGAGAGGAACAGAGAAGAATAGAAAAGAATAGAAAAGAATAAAAATCATTAAATAATATTTACAGAACCAAAACTACCTCCAAGTCATAAACTCTACTCAAATTTTTGTTACTTAATAAATCTTTTAAGGAGATAGTTATATTATATAGCTTATTTTAAGAGCTTGAAATGAGTGAAAGGAAGCAAATTAAAAAGATGTTTGGAATTTATCCCTCTAAGGACTTGAACTATTTATGCCTTTTTTGTTTTAAATACAACAGGGACCCTTTCAAGCCGGGGAGACGCCAGCTCCATGAATTGCTGTTTACAAGAGGAAAGGTTCAATTCCTGGCTCTGCCAGATGTCTACAACTTTGAGAGGAGACACTTAATGAAACAGTATGAACTTCGCTTTTCTCTCTCTTTAGTAGACTGTAAATAATGGCAGCCCTGCTAACTCTGCTGAGTTGTTGGGATGATCAAGTGATGCGAGGGATATTAAAACAATTTAAAGACTCTAAAGTGCATCTCATAAAAGATAAATCAGTACCCAAACATAAGGCAAAAAAATATTCAATCTTGCAAGTTTTCTAAGAAACACAAATCAAAACAGAGGTAACATTTCAGTTGCTTTGCCAGCGGCTGAATAGATTAGCGCAGTGCTTCTGAAAGCAAATGTGGTGATATATTTCAATTGTCCAAAAACTGTTTATCCTCCCTGAATTGGTAATGATACAAACGGATAATGCACATCTTGCTAACACTTATCAAAGCTTCCTGTGTCTTTGGCATTGCATTCAACACTTTACACGATCTAACTCACTCAGAGATTCTCCTCAAAGTACAAATCAAAATGAAACCCTTTCAGACAATTAGCATTATCAGAGAGCATTTTACCACTTGCTTCATGCTTCAAGGCTGTCATATGAGGCAGGAACCAAACCTGTTCTGAGATGTCTGGGCTTCAAAATCCTCATTCTTTACTTAATTTTACAGTTTCTAAAAATGAGCACAAGGAAATTGTGCCATGGAAAGAAGAGGGATAGGTTCTTAAGGTATCTTCCAATGTGTTTTATATGAATTCACTATTAGAAAAGTGGAGAGTCCATAAGTTGTGAAAATCAAAGCATAGGACTTTATGTAACACTCAAGTAAACTAACAATAGGTACGGTGTTTTTAATATGCAAGAACAACAGGTAGACTGTTTATGATATGCAAGATTACAGGAAATACTATTAAAAGGTACATAGAACTGAACTGGTGACCCATACCTGTAATGGCAGTTCTTAGGAGGGAAGATGATTTCAAGTTTGAGGTTAGGCTGGGTTACTTAGCAAATTCAAAGCCAGCTTTGGGTAGTCATGCTGTCTTTTTTTTTTAAGTGTGTACATTTTTATTATACCTCCTATTAGGCTACCATGAGAGTCCCAGAACTTTGGCCTTAGATAGTGCTAATACTGTAAGTTTTCCACAGTGCTGTGTGCATGCTCCTACCTAGGAATGACAAGCCAGGACCAAAAGCCTCAGTGACACCATGAGAGAGCCAGGTTCAGTTCTGTGTCTTAGTAGAAAAATATACACACACTAACAAATTTAGAAGAAGAGCAAGAGTCAAACCATCCTATGGGCTGTGTGAAGAGAAGGGCAGTTGTGGAGCACACTCCTGGAATTGATGGCATTTGCAATCTGTCTCAGATTGATGATACCTGTGTTTCTAAGACAGCCAATTTTTCTAGTTTGGTCACATTTTCTTATTATTCAGTCATTAAGTGAGAGACACTGTGGGTAAGTCTTTAGCACTGAACTCCTTTCAGAAGCTAGAGTTAAATGAAGATCTGCAGAGTAACAGTACCACTTCATTTCTTTCTGTTTTGCTCTTCCCATCTGACCCACTGCATGGAAATATTTCATGCCAGGCAGATTTAGTATTCAGCACAGAAAATAAGTTCTTTTATAATAATTTATTGATTGCTACTTTAAACCATATAATGACCTGAGATTGAAAATATGAATGAAACTGGGGACACTCAAGAGATCTAAGTGCCTGGTTTCTTTAAGCTTGGAGTTTAGTGTTAGTCAGCAATTTCCTCTAAATTGTGATCTTGCATCCAAGAGGGATAAAGTTATGACAGGAAGCTTCTTAGGACTCAAGTGATTAACACAACTCTCAGGAAGTATATGAAACAGACTAGCTTCAGAAAGTTCCTTCCTCTCTAAAATTAGATAAGCAGTAAGGAGAAACTTTCTAGCCTTTTGTCCTGCAGAGAGCTGCTGGGTTCCGGCTTTCATGTGTCTTCCCCTCTGCTAAGGTGGGCTTTCAATGATGTAGTTACATTTGAGTTGGCCATGGCCCTGTAAGTAATACCTCACCAATGCTCCTATAAGTAACCTCTGAGGTCCAGGAGAGCCAAAGCCCTCCAAGTATCTGCCTGCCTCCATAGCTCTCCTGTTCCTGCAAAGAGACTGGCAATGTTAGGAGTAGCTCTAAAAAGTTTGTATCTTGGTTTTTATATGTGGTTTACATTTATATTTATTTTGTGAGCACAGCTTTATTCTCTATAAAATGAATATGATGTTGCATACACTGTAGAATCCTAAAATGCTTTTAGTGTCCATATTTCTCCCTGAGGACAGGAATGGGTAGATGACAACCTCTATTACCAGAAGCTCTTCCTGAGGAAGGCTGTATTCCATTCCAACTAGCTTAATGACACTTGGTAAGTCATTCGACGGCCCTTTCTTCTGCCTACTAAAATGACTCGAAGTATCCTATTTATAACACTTAGGTTGCTCATAAGAGGCACTTTGTTTACAGACTGTTGCTAGGAGATTCATGGTTATTAATTCCCCTAGATCAAGAATTACTTTTCATTAACACTCTAGCCTGACAGACTTTCCAAATATGGAAGAGCTATAATTCCCACATTTAAAGCCATTGCATGCTAGAATTCACAAGAAAAAAAGAACACATCTCAAGTTATTATGGTTCCTAGCACCAACGGAAGGCGTTTTGTTTGGATGCTTCCATAGTTTTAATGCAGGGTCCCTCCATTGCTTGGATTCTATACAGAATTAAATACAGTACCTCTGGATACTTTGATGTACAATGTGACCTGAGGAATTTGGAGATAGTAACATGAATCAAAATGGCACTTAACAATGACCCCTTCTCAGGTTGTTTGGTGCTGGTTGAAGAAGGCAGAGTACATTTGCTCTGTGAGAATACATTTCTAACCATCTATTTCCTAAGAATAAAGACAGCTAGCTTGACTCCCAGCATCTAGGAAAGTAATCCTCTAAGATTAGAGCAGTGGTCCTGTTGTTTATCGAAGATAATAGTGTGCTGTAGTCTTACTTTCCTACCTCAGTTCTACTTTGGTTGGCGTCACACTGTCATATTTTAATACAATAATGTATTATATTTATGTGTGCACTTTTTATTCTTCTTTCCATTTTTTCTATTTTTTTCTATACTAGATTCTCAGCTCAATTCTTTTGGGAAGGGTGAATATCACAGAACACAAGAGAAGATTGTGGTGATATTTTATTTGTATGTTAATAATGTTTGCCTGGAGATCAGAGGAAATAGCAAGCCATTTTAAGTAAACACAAAAGTCAGGCAGTGGAAGCACATGCCCTTAATCTGATCACTTGGCAGGCAGGGTCTCTATGTTCAAGGCCATACTAGGGAACAGAGCCAAGGGTGGTGACACATGCCTTTAATCCCAGTACCAACCATAGAGACCTGAAGGTCTGTGCAGATAGGCAACGACAAGGAAGTGAGGTAGTTTGGCTAAGAGCCAATGAGAGGCCAGAACAGCAAGGCAATAAAAGTCTGGGTAGACAGGAAGTCACGGCAGTTGGAAGCTACAGAACAGGTGAGGTAAGGTGGTTGGTGTCTCTCATTATTTCCCTTATCTCTAAGGCTTTCACCCCTATATTTGGCTCTGTGTTTTTTTTTTTAATTTAGTAAGACCTTTTAAGGTTTGTGTTAAAAGAATATATATATATATATATATATATATATATATATATACATATATTCTTATATATGTGTGTGTGTGTGTGTGTGTGTGTGTGTGTGTGTGAGAGAGAGAGAGAGAGAGAGAGAGAGAGAGAGAGAGACTTCAGCATTTTAAAAGCCAGTGTGATACAGTTTCAGATCCGATCTTCAAAGTTGAATTTGTTAAGGTTTCAGGACATAAATTATATCCCACAGATTTATGCAGACCCAACTGGAGTCTAGGTGGTCTGCTTCCCCTCAGCTTCTATAAAGATATTTGTTACTGGACCATGAGAAATGAATGGCTGAAGAGATGCATGATCTTAAGAGTTGGCATATGCCCCTGAAAAGCTCTCCAACTTCCCCTAAATAGTCCTGTGAAGGTTTTTGAAGTGTTCAAAATCAGAGTGGGGCCTGGTAAAACAGAATCCAGACCTGAGTACTCACACCAGGAATCCAGCTATCATGGCTCCATTACCAAGGGTAGAAACAGATAAGATAGATCTAGAGTGTGCTTTATAGATAGAAAGAAGTCATGGGAAGAGTATAGTCTTCAGAGGAAACAGGGAATGCAGAGAGGGACTATTTCTTCCTATGGATCACTGAAACTGAGATTTAAGAACAAAAGCAAAGCATGGAAAGAAATCTAAAGTTGTATTTAGTACACTCAAGATCATATTGGTAGAGATTCATCACTGCTGCTCAGTGATGATCTGCAAGGACTCATGCATAACTGCTTTTATGTCAGCTTCTCTTCTCTCTGATCCATCCATGGAATACTTGACCATGGGCACATCTGATAAGATGCTACCACAGGAAGAGGTTAATTGAATTTTTGTTCTTAAACCACTTTTAAAAAACTTTATTGTCACTAAAATAATACAAGAAAATATACCTTAACATATAAACGAATGGAAATTAAAGGTATAAAATTAGCAGGACACAGGCTTCGGGGATAGCTTAGTAGGTAGTGCCTACTGCTAGCATGAGGACCTGAGTTCAGATTCAGATCTCCAACATTTAAGTGAATATATATATATATATATATATATATATATATATATATATATATATATATATATATATATATATCTGGGTGTGATCACACAGAGTTCTGTCACACAAGCACTTGAGTGGTAGAAAAATAAATCTTTTGTGCTCACTCCAGTCAGTGAAGCCAATAAGTGTGTGCTAGGTTCATTTCGTGACCCTGTTTCAAAAAATTAGAGAAGAGCCTTTGAGGAAGATACACGACATTGGTCTTTCACTTCTACAAGCATGTAACACATATACACATGCACCCCCTCCAACACAAAGAATTGCCATAGCAGCTGATATGATTTAATGCAGAACTAAATTATGACTCTGACTATTATACATGGGAATCCAAAGTCTAGAGACATACTCATCTTTTATGTACACACATAAGACTTACTCAGTGCTCCATGTTTTCAAAAGGATTTAGAGGTTTTCCAAGACCAGTGAGGATTTCTCATGTGACATTCATCTCATTTCAATCTAGAGAGTAACAGAATCCTAAGATAACTGCCACCTCATCTGTCAAAACTACACAGGCAGTCATCCAAGCTATTGCTGTAAAATGCTACACCAAGTTGAAAGCTATATGTCTTAATATTAATGTGATGGTCCAAAGATATTTATTTCTTAATATCTGCCATTAAATAAATAAACAAATAGAAAATCAAAACAAACTGACATGCCTCCAGTTTCCATAGAAGTAGAAGGTAAGTAGGTAAAGACTTTCAACCAAACTATTGTTTAGAGATTAGTCAAGTTCTTAAATATCAAGGAGCCACATTAACATACATACAATCCTAAAATTTGTGAGCATAAAGACTAACTCATAGTTTATATCAAGTGTCTACTGAAGAAATCAGGAAGGAGTAAAAGCATGTTTCTATTGTGTCTTGTCAAAACAGCTTCAATAAGTCTTCTTGAAATATTGAAGAGTTAGATACTATTTCTCTATGTACATTTTGATATGGACTTTTCTGAAAATCATGTTATATAAATTAGATGCCACCATGAAACATCTATATGAAAATTAAAGGTCAACTCAGAATGAAAGGAGAAAATGACAGGGAAAACTAATTAGTTCAGTCAAAAATACTTTCTGTATATATGTTTTCAGCACACTTAGTTTTCTTAAATGTCATTTCTTTATCTAAATAGCTTTATTAACAAAGTCTACAGATAGTGATTGGGTTACATTAAGAATGAGATCTTAAGAATGACAGGGTGTACAGGGTTTACTCATTAACCTTATTTATTAACAGCCTTTTAAAGGAAAGAGACTTTACTTAGACCATTAGTTTTGAGAAGAACACAACTTAAGGGTTCTGACTATACACTGTGGAAATAAAATCCAGATGTGGTGGGTCACACCTATAACCCAAGAACTCAGGAGGCTGAGGTAGAACTGCCTACATCTTGCACTATGATGAGAATACCAGGCCAGCCAGGATCACACAGTTAGATGCTTTAAAAAAAATAAATAGAAAAAGTGGCATTCAATAGTGTTTACTCTTCAGCCTTTGTTATATTTGCACAGTGAATATTAGTTTAAGATGCAAATCAAAGTGAATTTTGTAGTATGTGACTAGAAAACACAAGCAACAAAGACAGTGAGTTGCTACGGGGGTGGGGGGAGGGTACTATCCATTTATTTATCCTTTGTCATATCCAAAGGATCGCAAATCTCTAACAGCAAAACTGGCCCTTCACATGGATTCCTAAATACTGAATTTCTTCCTTTCAGTGAGGTGGTAACTCTGATGAATCAGTGTGCACAAGTGGCACCTATCAGAGCAGTAATGTTGGTTAGACAAATGTTCTGTGTGCACCCCCAAGACACAACAGGCAGAAAATGTTTTTATGTCTGCCACAGCAAATACATTCAGATTCCTGGAACCTTGTACTGAATAGGAAGGATATATTTGAGGGAGACCTTGAAAATACACGACTTCTCCATTAAAATGGGTGAAAATCTGGGAAATGAGGAGTCTGGCTAGTTCAGTGCCAGACAATACCTGGATATGAACTCTGTTATGATTCTGCACTTCCATTGACAATGAGTTTTCTATTCCAGAGCTTAGCGTGGTCTCATGTCTGTCCGTAAATATTTTAGCTCATCAGTACAGCATCGTGGAATGTACACCTCATGAAATACTCCTGTCTATACCTTTGTATTTAGTCAAATTTCTGGTTTTATTTTTCTGTTGAACTTTTATATACGGTCTTCTTTTCTTCAGAACTCACATAAATAGGATAACCATGAATTCTTCACAGGCAATTGCATTCATCCAGAACGGTGAGTAAATGTTAGCCATACTGAATTGGGACCATGTGCTAAAGTCACTTCAGATTTAACACTTGAATGATGTAATTTAATCCCCACTGCAGCTTCAGAAGTTTTTCTTCCTTCCTCATTTCAAGCATGAAGAATGGCTTTGAAAAGTTAAGCAATACTGTCCAAGCTTTCTTAGGTAAACTCATGGATAGGCTTTGATGGTAGACTCTATCTTCATTGATTCTAAAACTATTAACTGTATGGGTACAAACGTTTCCCCAGTTGAAGATGGCCTTTATATTTTCTCCTGGGACATCATTTCATTTTCCTTCTCTTCTTAGCATTTCCAAAGAACCATCATCCTCAGCACAATCAGACTTGGACCAGATCTCTATATTAGCAGTACTGTGCCCCATCTCAAGGGGAAACATGCTCAGCTGGTGGGCTTAGAATTAGGAGCTGTGGTGATATATTATGTCTCCCAATATATTGTGCATACTAATAAACTTATCTGGGGTTAGAGGACAGAATAGCCACTAGATAGACATAGAGGCCAGAAAGTGGTGGCACATACGCTTTTAATACTATCACTTGGGAGGCATCTGGATCTCTGTGAGTTCAAAGCCACACTGGAAATAGCCAGGCATGGTGAATCAGGCCTTTAATCATAGGAAGTGATGGAAGAAAGCAGAAAGGTATATAAAGCATGAAAACCAGGAACTAGAGCTGGTTAAGCTTTTAGGCTTCTAACAGCAGTTCAGCTGAGATCCATTTGGATGAGAACACAGAGGCTTTCAGTCTGAGGAAACAGGATCAGCTGAGGAACTGATGAGGTGAGGTGGCTATGACTTGTTCTGCTTCTCTGATCTTTCAGCATTCACCCTAATACCTGGCTCTGGGTTTGTTTTTATTAATAAGAACTTTTAAGATTCGTGCTACAAGGAGCCACATGTACAATTAGTAAACACAATCCATATGCTCTTTCTGCTGATTAAGGACATGTGATTCTCATCAAATTGTCTAGTAGGTTCTATTTCCTAGTGTGTGGCTCTAACACTGTCTCCATGGGATGATGTACCCCTAGTATGAAATATTACAAGTGACATTGACTCCTATCATATGGGGACTCTGCCTTCTGCAAAAGTCTGGACCATTTTACACGCATTCTCTTCCAGGATGTCAGCCCAAAGGAGTCATGTACAAGATCACTTGCTACCAATGTTTGGCTTGTAGCAGAGAAAATAATTTCAAGTTATGGTAGGAGAAAGATAATTAGCTTTTGGAGTTAGAAATATCAGGATTGGGTATACACGAGCTTTGGAATATTTTAAAGATATGGAGCAATGAAGAAGTGTTGCTTGCCTTACAGATATGTCAGCTGAATGTGAGCAATTTATGGGACAATTGGATAGATAGTTTCTCAGAATATTTGCATTAAGAATGTCTGTACCCTAGGATCCCCCCAAATTCTACAGGAGCAAATATTATTCTCTATTTCTTAAAAAAATTTTCAACAAGCTGGGCGGTGGTGGCGCATGCCTTTAATCCCAGCACTCGGGAGGCAGAGCCAGGCGGATCTCTGTGAGTTCGAGGCTAGCCTGGGCTACCAAGTGAGTTCCAGGAAAAGGTGCAAAGCTACACAGAGAAACCCTGTCTCGAAAAACCAAAAAAAAAAAAATTTCAACAATTATTTTTCCTTTCAAAGCCCTTTTATCTATATATGACCTCAAAGCTTTCATCACAGCATTAGAAAAGCAATCTGCTTTCTTCAAATGCTCCAGGTCTTGCTGCTCATTATTGAAGTACATGAGAGGACAGATTCCATGTGGATCTGCCTAGAACTAACATAGAAACATACCTTCTTATAGCTTAAGAGGCTACACAGTACAAAGGAAAATAAATGGTATTTTAAGCATGTTTACTTTCATAATTTTAGAAGAGTCAATTTTTCATCAGAGCACAATCACAAGAAGGGATGAAGAAGGCTGTTTTTTTTTTTATCCCTCCTGTGAAAATACCCACTGTCTCTATGCTGTCTGTTTACAATGTAAAACTGATAATTCTATGGTCTCCTCATGTGGCTGCTTCTTTCTGACACATTCATTCTCTTTACTTTTTAAAAACTTGATTATCAAGCAGCTTTCCTTCCATCTTCCATATGCTGAAGCCCACCAATGCTTCTTTCTCTTGTCCATGTCCATGATTAAAATTGGTTTGTGACGGGCGGTGGGGCGCATGCCTTTAATCCCAGCACTCGGGAGGCAGAGCCAGGCAGATCTCTGTGAGTTCGAGGCCAGCCTGGGCTACCAAGTGAGTTCCAGGAGAAGCGCAAAGCTACACAGAGAAACCCTGTCTCGAAAAAACCAAAAAAAAAACCCAAAACAACAACAACAAAAAAAAAAAACAAATTGGTTTGTATCATAGCTTCAAGGACTTGCCTCTAACCTGTTCCCATTATTTCCTCTTTCACTCTATATTATCAATCAGCATATGTTTTCCTACCACTTTCTACTTGTAGAATTGGGGTGTGTCTAAATGTCAAGATATTTTAAGGAGTGTTTTGAAAATACTACCAAAGCAACGTAAGACTTCAGTCAGGCTTGGAAAAGGAAAGGGCAAGGAAGAAAAAAATAAAAAACAAGAACAAAAACAAAAAACACTCATGAGACCCTTCTTATCTTGTGTATTTATATGCACAAGCTTGAAGACTAGAAACAATAGTAATAATATTTGCTACCACCCAATAGACCATATCTTACTAATATGGGTAATTTTTAAAAAAGGTGTGATGATTAACCTTGATTGTCAATGTGACACGTAGATTCTGGAATTTACTAGGAGATATGCTTCTGATGTGTTTGTGAGGGTGATTTCTAGGAATTTGCTAATGGGGAAGACCCACCATCACTGTTTTTGGCACCTTCCAAGGAGCTGACAAGATAGAAGGATGTTAAAGGGAAAAGCGGTGTTGCCTGCCTTTGAGTGAATGCATTCATGCTGCTGTTGCCATCCTGGATGGACATTAGATTCCAGCACGTTTGAACTTCCACATGAACTGAAGACCAGCAGCTCTCCAGGGCTTTTCCAGGCCTTCCAAGTCCCCAGATTGGGACTACTGAGGCACCCTACTAAGCAGCTACCAGATTCTGAGTGTCTGGAGTGTGGAGATGGCCACTGTTAGGTTACTCAGCCCCTACTGAGTAAACCATTCTAGTAAACACAATTTTATGTATAATTATAATTTTATAAATAACATGTAACTAGTTCTTTCCCTAAAGAATTCATTGCCTCATAAAAAAGAATGTATGTAGAGAGAATAAGAGAATGACTTTGGATCATCAGTAACTTAGTAAATGTGACCCTGAGAAGAGTATGACAGAAAGACACAAAATACTTTTTCCATTTCAGTTGGTAGATTGGTCATATTTGTTTTTTATAAACTTCAATTCTCTATGCTCAGTACTGAGATGTGGTTATCCATAGAACATTCTGGGTTAGAACATGCAAAAAGACAAGTCTTGGCCTCAGATAGGAACAAACCTAAGTTCCATTTTGACAATCCATTCCACCTCCAGCCATTCTACAGAACATCGGATGTCAGAAACACTCTGGAAACTGTCATCCATCATCTGCATACTGTTGTACACTTGAGTGTTCCCTGTCTTACAGACAAATTATCCAGATGTCAAACTAATTTTTTCAGTTTCCACTTGAAAGCTTTGTGTCACCTAGGTCTAGTCAACATTGAATCAATTTTATTCATTTTCTTTCCAACAATAGAAAGACAATGTTTCTGAGAACACTGTGCTGTTACATATTGTGGTCTGAACAGAGAATGCAGTTACTCTGACATTTTAGTTAACCATAATGCCTCCAATACGTGTGTCCTACTGATTTTGCAGCAATATTTTTATTCTGGTCTCTTTACCATACATATTCTTTTTCATAGAAACTTCTGAGAGAGAGAGAGAGAGAGAGAAAGAGAGAAAGAGAGAGAGAGAGAGAGAGAGAGAGAGAGAGAGAGAGAGAGAGAGAGAGAGAGAGAGAGAGAGAGAATGTGTGTTCATATGTATGTGTACATGTAATGGCCAGAGGACAATCTTGGTCCTTCAGCCATGATCATTGCCCCTTAGTCACAATCCTCCTTCTATTTTGAGACAGAGCCTCTCACTGACCTGGGGCTCAACCATTAGGGTAGGATGGCTAGTCAAAGAACCTCAGGATTCTGTCTCTGCCTCTCCAGTGCTGGGTTTTAAGTGCTTTTCCCAATACCTTTGCTTTTTCTCCAATATAAGTTCTGGGCATTGAACTTTGGTACTTATGCATGTATGATATGAACCTTAGTGCCTTAGCTTTCTCTTTGCCCTTGTCCTCAGTATGCCTGATCACACTGAGTACACACTGTAGGGTGTTGGGATACTGGAAAGTTACATTTCAAATGTCAAGGGTTACTGGAGAGAAGAGCTAGGCTCTATTCAACCTTTCACAGTTATTTAGTGCTCAAGTTAAAGCTCAGCTACAAGATTAAATACAAATCAATATCAAATTTGATCAAACATCACAGTATTTGCTCTTCTTTTGACAGCTACTGCCTTAGCTCATTCTTTCTCCCTCACTTCCCCATATTCTCCCCAAAGGTGACTGTAGCTCATTCACCATTTTGGGGGGCTCATTGTATCCTCAGAGTTGCAGCAATCCTCTTGCTACAGAACCGTGCCATGTTATTTTTTATCAGTTACTTTGCACCCAGTTTTCTCCTTCATGAATTAGCTGTTGTCGAATCCATTGACAGATGCTAATACAAGCTTTATTTTCTCAAGGAAGTCTTTGGAAAAAAGCTCATGCCATCAACACAACTGAAATTCCTTTGTTATATGTTCTTGAAATCTAAGCTCACACCTTCTAGTTTATATGACAAGTTCATTGGAGCAATTTCAATAGCCTTTTTCTATTCCAATACTACATTCTAAGCCTTGTGAAAGCTGAGGCCCAGACTACTGGGCTTACCATGAGACCAGCACAGCTAGAATGGTGCTTAGCAGAAGGGAGATTACTTAATAAATGTCTGTGAATGACTAAATGAACTAAAGTCTGCTTTCCCCTTTACCTATTTATAAACACATTTTTTACTGGGAATAAATTCACAAAAGATTTCTATGAGAAGCAGTGAATACTTTAAGCATATATTAAGTAGCAAATGACTTTCACTTATACATTATGAAAACCATTAAGAATGTTCATTATTATAAACTCAAGCACTCTATAAACTTGATCAGATATGCTATGGATAATAACAGTTGCCACTGGTCCTGGTTTGGGATGTCTTAGGGGCTTTTTTTTGTGAAAAAAGACTTCATTCTCCTGGCTAGAACATGAGCTAATATTTATTAACAGGAGTGTTTGAAGCAACAAGATCCCAAGGATCGCTGGAAATGCCAATTACAGTGAGATAGACAGGCAGATAGACAGTCTCTCTTTCCCTTGACCTGCAAGAGTTATACTGCTGTTCTGTTTTCTGAACAATCTAGTAAAATTCAATTTACTTTTTCAATTTGTCTCCAGCCAGGCTTCCTTCTGTCAACTATGCAGACATCTCAGTGCTGGCCACGTAAAGTCACAGGAGGAGGACAACAGGAATGAAATTACCTGTGCATTTGCGATCTGTGTCTTCTTTTTTGGACCCACTGATTGTCAACTTGCAGTTGAAGTTTTCTTCCCAATATTCAGCAAACCATACATTTCTCCTGTTGTTTTCAAGTGTTCGGGATGTGAAGTAAGCATCAAACCCTAAACAGAGTTAAATGAGAAGGTCAGAACTCATGGAGATCATTTCTTCCATATGGTAAATAAATTAAAGAAAAAAAAAAGGACCAGTGATATTTTGTAGACTAGAGGATTTATTTATTTATTTATTTATTTATTTATTTATTTATTTATTTATTTATTTATGTCCATAAATAGAATAGATGGGTGAAGATCAAATACACATACAATACAGACACACATACATACACACACTACACACATACACACAAACATTTTATATATTTTATATATATCATATATATATATGATAAACTATAGGGAGGTCTCTAATTTAATAAGTGATGGAGAAGTGTGGTCTACAAGCACTATTTTCACTGTGAAATTCACACTGAAAACCTTTGGAATGCTATAATAAGTAAAAAAAAAATGCTTTGCATTCCTAGTGAGCTAAACCAAGGACAAATGTCTTTGACTGTGATGATTAATACCTTAAAGGTCTTGACTCATCTAGGTGACAAATCTCTGGGCAATGGGGGATTGCTTTGATTAGACTAGTTGAGGTAGGAAGACCCACCTTAACTGTGGGCAGGACCATTCCATGGACTGGGGTTCTGGACAGAATACAAAGAAAAAAAACAAGCCCAATACTAGCATTCATTGCTCTCTGTTTCTGTGGCCACACTGTAAAAACTGCCTACTCAAATACCTGCTTCTGTGTTTTCTGTGTCATAATGGGCTGTACCCTCCAACTGTGAGCTTCTGTGAACCTGTTCTTCTTTAAGTTGCTTTGGTCAGGTATTTGGTTGTAGCATTAAGGGAATTTACAAATATACAATATACAAATTTTGTCATCTCCAGATAATAACTGATGGTTTAAATGCTTAGTATAGACATGGTTGTGCAGTAATTATTATAATTATGCTCACTTGGTACATGAGAAATCAGTCTTAGAAAAAAATACAGCATGCCCAATGTCAACCATTATGCTCTAGTCTACATTTTTGGCTATTTCAGCTGCTGGTCATTGAGTAACTTTTCAAGGCCTTTTTCTTTTGGTGTTGTCCCATCATGGAATTGACTTCCTAGTCAAAGGGGAAATAAAATTGATTTATGAGAGGAGACAGGTAAATATGACTGTCACTTTGATGTTATCATGACACATCCACATTAGCACAGACTCAAGAGTCCAAGTACTATATAATTCTCTAGCTGCTGCTTCTGGAATGGGTAACTTCAAATATTACAATGAATCTATGAGGTCTTAAGAGGATAAAGGTGCCAAAGAAATGTAAGTTCAGACTCAGACTATCAATTGGACTAGGCTTGAATGCCAAGTCCACTAATGTCACTATGTCATGGAAACATAGGAAGTCCACACTTTGAATTGCTGACCTTCCTTTTGTCTACTTGTAGAAATGAAGATGACACTATCTCCTTCTGTCACTCTCCACAGTGCCATCAGTGATAGTAGGAAGAATACAGAAACTTAGGAAGTTTAAGGCCAAGAATCATAGGAGAAGGTGGACCTACTAACAAATACTTAAAGTATCCAGCTTTTTCCATATGCCATAAAAATTGTGCTAATGGTTACAGGGACAAAGGCAGAAAGCATTTTACATACATTTTCTCTTTAGGTGTCACATTAACTCTAAGCAGTGGGTATTACTCAGAGCTGTACTTTAAAGTCAGAAATGAAGATTCAGAAGAATTTGATAGCAGGGTGCCTGGTCTACATCCATAACTGTCACATATGCTACACAGCAGGCTTATATTTGGGTGAGCGTCATAATCACTTTGACAGCTGATCAGGGAAGTGAAGCCCAGATTAACTGAGTAAGAGGGGAAACTGGGTTTTTGTTTTCTCTCTCATCTTCTGGAAATTACCATACCTACCAAGATCTAGAAAAGTCCTATGGAGTTTGCTGTGACCCACACAGCATGCCATACAAGCAGAAGATAAAGAATTATGTATGTGGTCAGGTGACAGAATTGGGAAAATCAATCAATGGTTGTGTGGTTTGACAGTGATGGGGTAACCCAGGTTCAGAGAACAGATCCTCTCACACAAACCCAAAAAGCAGATGCATAGACAAAATGGTATCATCCACTGAGGCTCTTCTTGATGCTTGGTTTGGCTTGTGTGAATCAGACTTCTTACAGAACCTGACAACCCAATTCCACCTTTTATCAGCTCATGGGGGAAGAAAAAATGGATTCTTGTTTGTTCCCTCTATTTATTTCCATTCAGAAAGAAGGAAAGTATCCACATGTGAGACCTCCAAGGTTTGAAAAGCATCTTATTACAGGCAGATATTTACAGTGCCTGAGAGTACACACAGAAGCCCTTCCAGTGAGGTGCACTTTGTAGTGATCCTCACTAACAGATAACGTGTTTCTGACATCGAGGTGGGGCACAGCCTCCCCTCTGCCTAGGCATTTAAGTCCCTACCTATAGTCTGTCACTACAGTTTCAGAAACCTGAAAATTTTCCCTATCTTCCATTAGAAACAGGGCACTTCATATAAAATGTTTAGTGACCCAGGTGGGGCAGAGACTTAGGAATAGAGTCAGACATTAGAATAACTAGTAACAGGGCTCCTTCCTTCTCCATCTCCCTCCCTCTGCTCCTGTGGGAAATGAGACTTCTCCCCATCTCCATTAAATTTCAGAAGAAAAATGATCTGAACATATATCAGTACAATTAAGAACATTACCAGAGTTTTGAAATATAACCCACGGCACCAAGTCCCACAGTATTGATTCAAAGGAAACATAATCAAAGTTTTGTTAAGGGAAAACTATCATTCTTTTACATGAAGCAGATGGAATTCTTAGTGTGTACTTTTTCCTTTGGTTGAATAGATACATTTCATTTCCTAAATTCCATTCTATGCTAGTCTGAAGCAGTGTCCCACTGGTACATGTTCAGCAGAACTGCCATCATTTGAGAAGTTAATTCCAAACAAGAGGGAGAAAGAGTGGAGCTTCAACAGGCATTACAAACAGTTATAGCCTGGTTCTGTCCTCTTTGAAATGAGGAAATGATCCTCAGTTACCACTTGGAATCTGTGGAGTGTACCTTAATAGACGTGTGATTCATCCTGGGGACCATGGTTAGTAGGTGGACCTTCTAGATAACAGGCAAAGGAAGGTCTCTCTAGATGGTTATATGAGGAATATTATCAGGTGTCATTAGCAGGTCACAGAGCAGAAGAAGGCTTTACATGCCATCCAATACACCTGAAATGTACAGCAACTAAGGCTGCTAGGTTTTCAACTCCAGGAGTATATCACTGTCAGAGGAACATCCTCATCAGTCCAAGTGGCAAACAACACCAGAACATTGAACTTTATACCTCAAGTGCAAGGGCTCTTAATTCTTCTTACTGCCCTGCTTCCAGCTCAGGAAGCCCATGCTGATGTTTAAAGAACACAATACTCATCACAGTACACAAGATCTAAGCTGTCATGTAAATTTGACAATGAAACTCGGATCATCTGGAAAATCAGAAGACCAATCTGGGCATTTTATATTTATAGGATGGATATGGGGCATTCTACCATTGTTAAGTACATCTCTCTCACTTCAGTGCATGTATGCTGAGTCCTGAGCTGTGTCTGAGCTCCATTGCAATGAGAAAGATTGTTAGATGTCATGAATGAAGTACATGACTAAACCAATAAAAATGTAAGGAACTTAGGAAAGGATCAAGATAGTCATCCTTATTTATACACCCATATAACAACTTGTTAGAAGATGGAATAGAAATCCGTAGTTGAAAGAGCTACACACAAAAAATAAACACAAATTAAGTTACTTTACAATTCATATGGGAAAATATACTAAGGCCATAATTTTCTGAGAAAAAAATAGGAATTTTCCATGATTCCTTGAGGGTGCGGGGACAGAAAGGAGGAAGAGAGTTAACCATACTGAAAATGCTATGATTAAGCAATTCTAAATTCCCTTGGATAAAAGAGGAGAGGACCTGGCATAGCAGAAATGAGACCACACCTCCAAAACATGACAAAAAGACCACAGGTAGGCATGGGAATATAATGTATTGAAGAATAAGATAGCCGTTCACATCTATAGGGAAACAAAGCTCCTCTTACAATCATCTAACAGTCATCAACTTGTTGGGGGTTAGGGATGTGATCTCATCCTATTTCAGGAATTAAACATCCTCTAGCCCCCAAGATATATTGGGAAACCTCAGGTAGACAACTCTGAATGAGAGTCAGTGATTTGGGAACTGTCTTAGAGTATAACTGTTAATCATATGGTTAAAGGAACTGATAGGGGTTGGGGGTATCCTGCAACTTTGACTCATGTACTATGTAGAATTTTATTGTCATGCCTCCCTTCTTGGTTCCACACATGCCTGATTATTCCTGTTTTGATTTTCAGGCATAGAGGTCATAGTCTGCACCCAACTAATATCTGACTTTCTAATTTGCATTTCTGTAAAGGTGAACTAAAGTAAATTAAGTTAAAGAAAAATAAATCACTTTGGATGACCTCATGGGATAAAGCTAGACAGAGTGCACCTAGAAATTCTTTGACTATGTCTTTTGATGAGACTGGTGGTAAGCAGCCATGATTTTTGAGCAAACAAGAGTTATTGCAATGGAAGTTATTCCACAAAGAACAAACCATTCCATGGGAAATGTTTATGGATGAGGCAGATAGACTAAGATACACAACATTATTCTAAGAAAAATGCACCGATTCCTAGTGTCTGGTGAGGTGATTGTCATTCTGGTTTCAATTAGCAAAATAGTAACCCTTGAATAATACATGCATGATTGAAATCACTGTTTGGCTAACTTTAACACAATGACCTTTAATTCATGTTTTCACAAACGACACAATTTCATTTCTTTATTTTTTGCTTATGCACTTATTGATTCTGTATATGAAACAATCACATGTAGGGAGAGAAGAGGAAGGTGGGTAGAGCTGTGTATGGGTATTTTTTACAAAATTACCTACAGATTCCATATAATATTTAGGCTTCTGCAAGTATTAAAACTTTGTAGAATGGTCATTCTCTAAGACAAGGTAATTTTGGTTTCTATGCAAACATTTCACAGATATAATCTATTAATAATTCATTACTGCATATGAAGTGTGCATATTAAGCATATTCATGTAACTGCATAGCAGTTTCCACTAGCATAGCAGACATGAATAATAAATCCTGAAAATCAGTGTTACCACTGTGATTTCTTCAGTTTAAGTTTTCAGGAAGCTATATTTAATACAAGAATAGATGAGCTATTTTGGTAAGAATGTATGTTTCCAAGAAACTGTTGTTACAAATTTACTCTTTACAATTTTATACTCAAATATGAACCTTAATTAATAGTGATACACTTAAGATAACTTACTATGCTCACAGATTCAGTTTAAATGCTTTTGTTGGGTGTATTTTGTGTAAGTGCACCTTTCTATGTTCTCTTGAATTTTAGTCTGTTATCAACTCTTGAAAAATTATAAGACAAAGGCCATGGTACTTTCACCTGTATAGTCTATTCGCTATCTTCATGACATAAGTGTGATAGGTGGTCATGATTGACTTGCAGAAACCTAGGAACAGTAGTGTATGCTGCAAAGATTGCTTATTAATTAGTATTTCTGGATTATTCTTATTTATAATAATTTTTATTCCCTATAGGACTCAAAAGAGCTCAGGATAATTTATGACTGTGACTGCTGAACCACCAAGAGTGTAAGGACAGACTGTAATAGTGTAAGGACAGGAAGACAGAGTTTCTAGTAGTACACCTGCAACTCAAAGCTAGACTTTTTTTTCTACAAAATTGCAAGAATGGATGTCCTCTTTTAACATTCTTGACAACAACAAGATTGATAAGAGGACTAAAATACACTCCTTATATAAAGAAATCAATACGCAGTCTTAAAAAATCAAGATTTGTTGGCTGGAGTGATAATAATGGGTGCCATAATGGGTGGCACACAACTGCCTAAAAACTGCAATTCCAGGGGTATCTGAAGAGGAGTCTTTCCTCTACTGACTCTTGTGCTCATGTATACATATTCACACAGAGATCCCTAACACACACACACACACACACACACACACACACACACACACACACACACACATTTTTAAATAATGATAAAAATGAACCAGGTATCTACCAATGTTTCTCTCTTCTGTCTCTGGAACTTGGATACCCCATGTTAGCTGCTATTTGTTCAATATCCAGAAAGAGAAAAATCTGTAAGTTTCCAGTCTGGAGCTTTGCTCAAAGAATGAGCTAGACAATATTTATTATCAATAACTACCTATGTAGCTTCACAAAGTACCTCTGAAACAAGATCTGTCTTTCATAAAGAATGGACTTCAGATATTTAAAGGTATGTTTACCAAGATCCTATATCTCTGGATGCCTCTCTGAGGACAGCCTTTCAACAACCTATAAAATGCAACTTGCCCAGAGTCGTTCTTTTGAGGGCTCATCCTCTCATCTGCATGAGGTATGTGCAGGAATTCTTTATCTAGAGCAGCAGTTTGTGTCCCTGTGCACACCCTAGGATAATATGTGTCATTTGTAGAAAGAGTTCACCTACTCTTTGACTCTAAACCACATCAACTAAATTAGAGCACCTGCTGGTGGTTCAAATGCATGAGCCTTTTACTTCCCAGGTGGTGTGGGTACACAGGCAGACTTATGATCCAATACTCTAGAAGATTACACAATTTAAGCCACTCAAGCATCTTTTATACATAGTCCTAGAAGACCTGCACAAAATCTACCAGAGATACAGAAGACAAAAATCTTCTAATCTGAACATATGATTCTTTATAAACGTATATGTATTATCTATAGAGATATGATATCAAGTCATGGACATAAATTATGAATGCTTGTCATGGGTGATTGCATTTTGACATAGTTTTTTTTGAAATTGTTATGCATAGTATAAAAATTTGTCATAATTTTAACTGGTGGTTGGAAAATTTACATGTTTGTTCAAGCCAGATATCATCTTAATGGCCAAGCATTGAATTTTTGTTTGAGTGATAGATTGTGTGAAGACTTACATAATTTTTATGCTAAATCTTTGAATACATTTTTAAAGAATTGTATCAAATTATCATGACTGGTTTATCTGTGTAAATTCTCTAGCAAACATAATCTAACAAGATAATGAATTTTAAGTGGAAAATTATTGATCATTTGAGCATATAAGATCTGCTTATTTTCCCAAGAGAAAAAACAACACATCAAAGGCCAGAGAATTATTCTACATGGTGAAGCTACACATTTTATTTTTAATAACAGTACAAGAACCACGTTGCCTGGTTACCATCTTCATTTTGTACTCTGCTCTAAAAATGTCTCAGCAGCTAGAAGTTTTTTTGTAAGCTGAACGTCTAAACTTATATAATCAAACATATATAACAACCCAAAGAGATTTATCCAAAATCATATTTTATTTTCTTTCTGATCACAGATTCTTCCACTGCCTAAAAATCGAGGGAGGAAAATTAACAATAACATTTTGAAAGAAGGACTGGTCAGATGCACATCTAAAAAGGGCTTGAAGGAAAACCAAAACCTCATAGTAACATTGGTCATAAATGTATGAGCAAGCATTTAATATAAGAATTTTTGGTCAAGTAGTTCCCAGAGATACCCACAGCAATACAGGCTCTTAGTGGCCCACTATAACTAGATGACAAGACTCTATTACTGAAGGTCAAACACTTCAGCTGCACAACATAAGTCAGTCTTGAACTGACCAGGAAGCTCTTCCCCTGATGAATAGTATTCTTCATGCTGGAAAGCTGCTGGGGAACAAAGACACTGCCAGTATTACCCATTACTGGATCCTGCATGATACAATATCAACCTACCAGGCAGATATGCCCACTGGTGCAATACCTTCAAGAGTGTTTATGGGAATAACAAACTGTTCTCTTGATAGGATTTGAGGCTGGTTCTATGGAGGAAAATTCAAACTTGATACTGTGTGTTCAAAGTCTATGGGTAAGAAAGTCATACACAGCTTTCTTGAAAAAAAGACTTTCATAAGTTCAAGCCAATTAAAATTTCCATCAAAGAAGAATTCCTGAGACTTTTCCCCTCATGGAGGAGCACCTGGTAGTTGATGATTGCTGGAGAAAGGAGAGTTACTTTTCATTGAGGACGTGGCTACTGGTAGGTTACACATGCTTCATGGATGACATGACATCCATGTCCATATGGGCTTAAATGACTAATTGTTTTGTTTTTGTTGTTTTGTTTTTTTGTTTCTGTTTGTTTGTTTTTAGAGGACATGAAATTGGAAGAGAAATTCTTAGAGCTGAAATGCGGAGATAGATATCAAGATATATCATATGCATCTATGAAATTTTCAAAAAATAAATCCATATTTTTTAAAAAAGAAAGAAGTTTTCTGGACATATAAGAATAATATTTAATTGATATTTTAAATATATTTTCAAATTTTGATAACTAACCTCATGCTCACTTAGAGATATTTTCAGGTTTAATCAGAATTCAACATTTCTTTAGTACTTTAATACTGATGTAGTAGCAGCTCCTAAACCCTTCTAGTTTGAATGTTATTTCTCAGTGTATGCTTGGCTTGTGGATACATTTTAGGAAATGTAAAATCAAGCTGTGAGTGGATGTCCTTGTGAATAAATGTCTTCACTTAAAGGATCCTAAGTATCAGAAGAAAATTCATATCATTTCATCTCCTCCAACCTGAGTTACTAATGTATTTTTGAAAAGGGGACATTGCTCTGGGTTTTGTAGAGGGTGAATTGTCCTGAACTCATGACTTTAACACTTTTATACAAATTCTATTTAATCATCACTTTTTTTCTAGATCCTTGTGCACAGTTTTGAATGAATGTAACAGAGGTGAGCACTTCCCAATCAAATTGTCTTGCCTAGTAAGTTGAAGTAAGAAAGTTGAAGTCAACCTCAACCAACACTGCTTGGTTTTGTGTTTGTATGTTTTTTGTCTTTTTAAATGGAATTGTAAACTGAAGACATGCAAATGACAGCCACATGTTCCTAGAAGAAGACATTTGCTTCAGGTGAGAACAGATCAATTAGATAGGAAAGGAGCAGAGATGGAGGGTGCAAAGGATCTTGCATTTCAGGGTTGTAGTCCATTTCCAAGACCTTGCTGTGTCCCTTGCTCTTGAATCGATAAGATATCCTTTTGTTCTCAGAGTAAATTCACTATTCTACTTTGCCTTAGGAACATCCCACTGTATGTCTGTATCTGACCAACATTACCACAGACTGCCAAGAAGTGAGACACAGACAATTTTAATAGTTGGGAGAGAGATTCCTGAGTTCTATGGATGTACTGATCCATACATACAAACATTTCTCAATCTCATCAAGATGGATTATTATGTGTTGGAGAGCAGCGACCTTCAAAGGCTTAAGATATGGTGTTGAATAAGGAGAAATTCTACTCAGTATTTGGTGTTGAGAGTGATAAAACTCAGTGTACAGCCACTTAGTTCAGAGGCAGCTATCCTAGCTTCTCTTTCAACAAGGAATACTGTTGGTGGAAATAATTTGCTCTCTGTACTTCACCTTGGTGTCCAAACAATGTGGTAACATTAAATAATAATGTCTTACCTCAGGTGTAACATTTCTCATAACAAAATATGGACATTATTGTTTGGACCACAGTCCTACTGATAACTTTCTTTCCCTCTGTGGACTATGCAGAGTGCCAGACAAGAGTTTAATGACAATCACAGGCATAGGCTGTACCTGTGATTACTTCCCAGATCAGTGATATTATCAAGAGGAGATGCATTTCCATTTGAGTCAGCACAGGTGGCTTCTTTGTCACACAAATTTCAAGCATGTGTTGGATATAATCAGCAAATAGTTTGATAGAGTAATTAATTAGAGCAGAGATTAATTAAATCAAGAGGTATTATGTTACAGAGATTCTGAAAGCAGGATACATATTTCCTGTCACTGAGACACGTTCAGTGTTTGGTGGAAGGTAAGAAAATACAAATAAACACAACAATGTAATGGCCATTCCGATCACTGTTTACTGAAGGTTTTTTGTGTAATTTGTTTTATTAAGATTTTTTTTATTCATACTGAAGGTGTTTTAAATGAGTATACTGGACTAAAATTATAAATGCCGCATTATAATTCTTACCAACTACATACTAGTTAGTTATTATTATTGCTATTTAGAGAATGAGTACATGAATGATGATAGCAGTACTGGGGAGGAACACACTTGTAGCACTGAGAGTGGATTTCACATTTGTTGAGTGACATGGTTAAAGAAAAATTAATTTTTATTGTTTTGTGCAACATTTACAGTGCTATGAAACCACCATGCCTAGTCTTACATCAGTATATTAGTATATATCAGGAAGCATATTTTCCCCCAAATTTATCACATAGAAATTATGGCCAGAGTCTGGAAAGATGGCTCAGCTATGAAAAACACATACCGTGATTTCAAAATACCAGAGCACCAACATCTGGTTGTTCTCAAGAACTGAAACTCCTGCTCCTAGAGATCCCATGCCCAGCAGACATCTGCACTCACACATACACATAGCCCCCACACAGACACACATAAAAAAACCAAATCTTTAAAAAAACATAGAATGAGGGACAAAATATTTCAATTCTAGTCTGTTTACTTTAGAGCTCACACTACTCATTTTCATATGCAAAGTACTATAGGTAAAGAATTATTGAAAAGCTTTAATAAAATAATAATTTAATACCTACTGAATCCTATTATTTTTATGTTAACCTATTTGTCTGGGATAATGCATTTAAATGTTCTGGTAGCTGTAAAATAGATACTCATCATAACTCTATACATTACAGATAAGTTAAAAGAGACACATATAGCACAGGGAATATGTCCAGGACTGAAGATTTGATTTTATGCCTGCAAAGATGGAGCCTTTCAACCTCAGCAATAGCTGACGAAGCTAGAAGTGAAACAAGTTGAGTTGCATAAAGATTCACAGGAACATGGTGAAAATAAGGACTTGAAAGGGAGTAGACACTAAAATGTGGTTGTTCGATGTGCAGTTTGGGGGACCTAGATGTTGATTCAAAGAGAGTTTAAGAGAATTAGTAAAAGGAGAAAAATGGGATAATTTTTGAATTCTTCATCTTGAGGTGATGGTTGAAACACAATGGAAAATGCTCTAAGTGTGAAGCTGTAGTTTCAGAGAACAGATAAATGTCTATGATATTTGGCACTAATGAAAAAGATGAAAACTTCAAGGGGGATATATTCAAAGAGGGCACCATGTGTTGATGGGAGGAACTATGGGGAACACTCATATCTGAGTATGTCAATGTAGAATTTATGAGTGGAAGGCAGGGGACTAAATGCAAGAGAAGTGGTATGAAGTATAGTTTTAATTGTCAACTTGACACAGTGTATACTCATCTTCAAAGAGAGTCTTGATGAGGAATATTATAGATTAGAGTGACCTATGGTCATCACTATAGAGTGTTATCTTGATTGCATAAATTGAGGTGAATGTAGGTGGCACTATTTCATTGGCTGGGCCCTTACTAAATGAAATGGAAAGGGAGAGCTGAGCACTGGCATGCATGTGTCGATTGCTCTCTTCTGAATTCAGGTGACCAGTTCTCTCAAATTTCACTGCTGTGAGTTGCCCACTATGATGGACTATAACTGGAAATTGTGGGTTAAAAGAAACCCTTTCTGTCCTATGTATTTTTGTCATGGTATTTTATCCCACAATGGGAAATAAGATGAATGCATGAAAAGTGGTGCATCAGAGCCTAGATTACAGAATGCCATGACTTAGTAATATCTATATTTGGCTTCAAGGGCATGTGACTTTGGGTAGTCACAGAGGGTCCCAGGTTTAAATGCTCGAAGCACTTTCTTGAAAACTACATTTTTTTGTATCATTCTTTGTGAAACCAACTTTCTTTTTTTCTTTATTAAGAACTTTTTTATTTCATTTTACATACCAACCACAGATACCCCTCTCTTCCCTCCTCCTGCCTCCAGCAACCTTCCCCCCCAAACCACCTCCCATTTCCTCCTCCAAAAAGGTAAGGCCTTCATCCAGGCAGTGGGACCGGGTCCTGTGCTCATTGCATGAGTTGGCTGTTTGAAACCTGGGGCCTATGCAGGATCGCTTGGCTCGGCCTGGGAAGAGGGGACTGGACCTACCTGGACTGAGTCTACCAGGTTGATCTAAGATCACGAGGAAGGCTTTGCCCTGGAGGAGGTGGGAATGGGTGGTGGGCTGGGGGGAAGGTGAGGGGGGCGGGTGGGGGGAGAACAAGGGAATCCGTGACTGATATGTAGAACTGAATTGTATTGCAAAATAAAAGTAAAAAAAATTAAAAAAAAAAAAAGTAAGGCCTGCCATGAGGAATCAGCAAAGCCTAGAACATTCAGTTGAGGCAGGTCCAAGCCCCTTCCCCTGCATCAAGACTGTGCAAAGTTTCCCACTATATGTAATGGGCTCCAAAAAACCAGCTCGTGTGCCTGGGATGGATCCTGATCCTACTGCCAGGGGGTCCTGTAAGCAGACCAAACTACACAACTGTCTCACTTATGCAGAGGGCCTAGTCCCATGGAAATATTTAAGGAATTGCTCAACATCCTTAGTCATCAGGGAAATGCAAATCAAAACATCTCTGAGATACCATCTTACACATCTCAGAATGGCTAAGATCAAAAACACTGATGACAGCTTATGTTGGAGAAGATGTGGCGCAAGGGTAACACTCCTCCACTGTTGGTGGGAATTCAAACTTGTATAGCCACTTAGGAAACCAGTATGATGATTTCTCAGAAAATTGGGAATCAATCTACCTCAATACCCAGCTCTTCCACTCTTGGTTATATATCCAGGGAATGCTCAATCACACCACAAGGAGACTTGCTCAACTATGTTCATAGCAGCATTATTCATAATAGCCCAGAACCTGGGAACTACATTTTAAAGTAAATGCCCTTTCATACTATTCCTCCTAAACAACAGAGCAAGTTTTGGTATGGTCTCAACCACTGCATTTTCAACTCCCCATCAAATGAGAAGTCTCCTTTAAAAAAATAATCTAGCTGCAGTCTGGAACATTTTGCATATAAATCTCCCATCACAGATATTTACAATGTGTTAGGGATAGCTTCTGGTATATGGAATCACATAGGTGCGATGAACAAAAATCAGCTTCTATATTATTTTTGAGAATGCTTCCTAGTTACAGTATTGAAGAAAACAAATCAATGTCCTTCCATGAGAAAAACAATGTTCATAGTGGGGCAGTAGTGATGCATGCCTGTAACCTGAGCACTTGGGAGGCAGAAGCAAGTGAATCGCTGTGAGTTCAATTTGAAGCCAGCCTGGTCTAAAAAGCAAGTTCCAAGACAACTAAGATTGTTACACAGAGAAACCCTGTCTTGGAAAAAAAAGAAAAATGAAAAAATGTGATGATGTGATGTTCATGATTTACTTTAAAATTTTCATTTCAGTGGACTTCACTCACAACTTCTAGGAATATGTTTAGTGCATAGCAGCCACTCAGTAAATACTAATGAGCTGGAGATTCTGAGTCACATACCCTAAGTGGTTTCTAAATTTCAGCAGAGTTGTTTGTTATGATTTGACTCTGAAATGCCCTCTACAGGATAAAGAATGAGCTTGAATACTTGGTCTTCACAGGGTGGTGCTGTTTTAAGAGGTTTTAGAGTCTTTGGGGTCTACCTGGCAGAAAGAAGGCACCTGGGGAAATCTTTAAAGAATATAATTGATTCTGTTTTTGGTCTGCTCTTTCTGAATCCTGCCTACAGCCATGTGATCAAGTCATTGCTCTATTCCCACAGCCACAGATCAAGATGCTATCCCCTACCTAACTCACCATAATAAACTGAAATCTCTCTGAAACCGTGATCTGAAAATAAGCCTTTTATCCACAAAACTGAACTTATCAGGTATTCTGTCATAGTAATAGCAATAAAAAAGTAGATTGTACACAGTTAAAAATAATATTTATGAGTCAAGCTAACCAGTTTAGGAATTCTAAGCATATAGTTAGTATCAAAATGTAACCTTGAAAAAATTTAAAGATAGTGATTATGCATTCACTCAATCTTTTCACTTCTTCAAATTTACCTTTGCTGGGTGGTGGTGGCGCATGCCTTTAATCCCAGCATTCAAGAGGCAGAGGCAGGCGGATCTCTGTGAGTTCGAGGCCAGCCTGGTCTCCAAAGTGAGTTCCAGAAAGGCGCAAAGCTACACAGAGAAACCCTGTCTTGAAAAACCAAAAAAAAAAAAAAAAAAAAAAATCTACCTTAAACCATAAGATGAGAAATCCCTATAACTTGGGTTAACGCAACATTGGTTATGTCTCACTTGTTTCAGTCTCTTTTAATAAGGGTCACTCAACCTCAACACTTTTTAATCCAGTGTTGTCATGATTCCTGTGGTTGGTGGCATTCCTAGACTTTTCCTTTGATATGTGAGTAGTACTACCACAAGAAATTTATATGCTACTACTCTCATTGATTAATAAAGAACTGACTGGCTGGTAGCCAGGCAGGGAGTATAGGTGGGATAGCCGAACTGAGAATGATAGGAGGAAGAAGGACAGAGTCAGTGGAGATGCTAGAAGATGCAGAGGAAGCAAGATATATATGAAATGAGGTAACAAACTGTGAGCCACATGTTAGAATTTAAATAAAAATATGCATCAATTTATGTTGTAAGAGTTAGCTAGTAACAATCTTGAGCTATCAGCCAAGCATTTACAATTAATATTAAGCCTCTGAGTGATTATTTGGGAGTGATGCCAGGACAGGAAAACTCTGCCTATATTTACAAACATTAATAAGTGTCTTGTGACAGACAAAACTGATTGGGGTCAAATGAGAGAATCATTATTTAAAATAAGGCAACTCTTTTTGATGGCTTTAGGTAAATGAATGGTATTTACTTTATTGAATTGCACACTTTTCCTTTAAGCATGGAGAAAAAATAATGTAAAATATTTTCATTGTGAGACACAGGGTTCCTGGAGTTATGTGTCAGTATTTAGTTGTCCAGAACAGGAGTCACCAAAATTTCATTAGAATCAACTTCCTTGAGAGGATGAGATTTAGTTTTACCTTTATACTTTTCATTAGTTAAGTTACTTATTGAACTCTTCATATTCTCTCCATTGTTTACAAGTGAAATGAAGACTTTTGGTAAATGCGAGACAAATGATATATTCATTGTGAAGATACATAATGAACATACAGGAAGTAAGAGAACTAAATCCATGGACACATTCTATGAAGATGAATCAGACAAGTTCCTGGGACACTCTGTTTCTTCCTTTTATCTCTGAACGATTCATATCCCACAGCTCATGAGAAATGGGGACAATATTACATTAAAGGAAGTTTCTGTACTTTAAGATATGGAGGATATTTATAATCACAAGGCACAGTAATCAGGTTCAATAAGCAAGAGGCAGTGTGTTAGAATGAAGATGTTAGAATGAAGAGTCATCCCAGAGCATAGGTGGTTCTAAGGAAAGAGAGTGGAGCTATTGGCAATGAAAAATATTCCCCACAATGCTGGTGCATTTCTCATGAATGAGATCACTTACCTGAGTTCATTTTATACACACACACACACACACACACACACACACACCCTACACATATACACACATGTGCTTATACACAGTATGTGTGTACATATTCATGAGCCGCTTTCATCTATCTATATCTTAAACCTTACTTTAGGTACTCATTCTACTGTGACTTTATTAAAGGAATGTAATTTCTACTAACATTCTAATGCTTAAATTTAATCCCACAAGTAAGTGTAGCTCTTGCTGATTATCAAAGATATATATTTTTCTCAATAGATAGAAAGCCACAACTGATAATAAAGGAAATGGGTGTCAGTGGGGTATCAAGCCCCAGTATGCACATCTACAATGCAACCTCCACACCTAAAGCTCAGGGAGTATCATGGAAGATGAGATGGAAAGACTGTAAGAGACAGAGGACCCAGGAGTCTGCTGTAAAATTGTATCTTCTAGACAAGATAGGGAAGCTACATATGTGAAACCTCAACAGTACAGCTGTGTAAACAAAACTACACAATGGCAACATCAGTTGACATGCCAAAGTGGATGAGATAAATCTCACAAGGCTCCACACCTAGATGAGGAACCATAGGCAATTAATGACTGTTGAGACCAGGAGAGTCTGTCTTCCACAGGGACGAGCCTCTTAACTGGTTATAGAACCACGAGTGGTCAGTCCTAAACTCATATGCACACAAGAAACACTAAACGGATTCAGCAGGTTGTATTTATGTATTATATGTGAATGCATATGTATATATATACACATATTTATATATGCATGTAACAAAAATAATTTAAAAATAAGAGGTTATGAATTTGAGAGGGAATACAGAACAGGGATGATTTGGAAGAAGAGGGAAGGATGTAAATGGATATACATGCAATCACTGGAAATATTATAATGAAAAATATGAAACACAGAAAAATAAGATGTCTCCAATACATTTTAATTGAAAATGTAGGAGATGAACATTTGCTGATCTGTGAGTGGGCAATCAATGAGGATTTAATAGCTCTTTAGCTCTTTTCTATGGCTAGAAATTACTTTTAGAAACCAAAGTGAAAATAAACACACTGTAAAGCCCCATACATGTGTATCCCTAGCCCTCAGGAGGCTGACCCAGGTTTACAGATTTCAAGGATAGCCAGAGATACATAGCAAAACTGTGTATCAAAAATAATTACATAATAATTGATAAAATGCCAAGTAGGTTAAAGGGAATTTCCCCTCCCTTAGGTTGATATTTTTAGTTTATATGATTACAGCTTTATTTCATTTCAATTTATAAATAGAGAATATATTAAATTGAAGATATAATTATGAATTTCAAAGGATAATTATTGATAAATTATTCATTTTATACCCAAATTCAGGCTTACCTAGGTCTCAGAGGCAACTATGAGACAACTTTGCCTCAAAAGGTTCTTCCAAGGGATGAGAATCATGGTTCAAATGGAACCACGGAATCTTGGTGCTCATTTCTTGCACTTAATGATGAGAAACTAGAAGAAGCCTTGCTCTCTGGCACAGAACTAAATACTAGACACAGAAAAAGGAAACGATAAGTTCAAAACATTTTTAAATTGTAAATTTAATGTCAGAACAAACCACCATCTTATTTTCTACATGGAACTCAGATGGGAGAAAGAGAGTAACGCAGCAGTTAAAATTTTATAGTGACTCTGTATTTCTTTGAAAAGTCATATACTTACAATTGGAGGAAGAATAAAATATCCTAAAATGGGAACTGAATTGCAGCTCAGGAAGGATAGAATAAAAATGGGGATCATAACTTTGAATGGCTTCAAATTCATGTCCAGATCACTCACTCTATGAGCATGCTTATTAGTAGGAAAAAATAGTCAGAAATTACTGAAATTCAGAATAGTCAGAATGCTGTAAAAATCTCAGACAGAAGAATATGGGAAACATACAGAGACAACCAAACCAAACTAGTGGGAACTCATGAACTGTGGACCAATAGCTGTAGAGCCTCCATGGGACTGGACTAGGCCCTCTGAATAGGCGAGACAGTTACATAGCTTGATCGGCTTAAGGGGCACCCTGGCAGAGGGATCAAGACTGATCCCTAGGGCACAAGCAAGCTTTTTGGAGCTCACTGCCTGTGATGGGACACCTTACACAGCCTTGGTGCAGGGGGAGGGGCTTGAACCTGCCTCAACTGAGTATATCAACTCCCCATGAAAGGCTTTGCCCTGGAGAAGGTGGGAATTGGGGGTGGGATGGAGGAAGGCTGGGGGTGGGAAGAAGGAAGGGAGGGGATCTTTGGTTGGTATGTAAAATGAATAGAAAATTTCTTAATAATAAAAAAGAAGGAAGAAAAAAGAAAGATAAAATATAGAAGAAAAATCCCAATGTTGTTCTTCAAAAAATTCCTGTGCATTACATTATTACCTAGGTGAGAGCACATGATATTTTCACAAATACTCTTCAATGTACACACCACTGAGCAGCAAGGCATGAGTAATGACATGCACAGCATCATTGTTGGAAGAGCCATAACAGTGACAGCAACACTGTCTTCCATGAATGACAGAGTAGATGGACACACAGCAGTATTATTTGTAGCCTGATATCTGTCAGTAATTACAATGAATGAACTAATGTGGACTACATCCCTTAAAATGACAGTTCACATCAAAACTAAACAATAACCGAAACCACATAAAATCTACTTTTATTCTACTAAAGTGAAGTCCTCAATGTGATACTATTGCTTGGTAGCGTGGGCTAGGAACAAAATCTATGAGGATGACCAGAGATGCTAAGAGAGCTGATGGCCTTACAAAAACAAGGTGACATAAAGTTTTTCTTTCAGTGATGGGGACAATGATCCAACAGTATATCTGTAACTGTTTTTTTCCTGTTTCCCTGGGATGATGTTCATTACATGGTTGGCTAGAAGCCCTTTTTAAATTAGTCAGGAAGTGTGTGTGTGTGTATCTACCCTCTGTACATAAGCCATTTGGAAGATTTACTGATGCTTGAACTGGATATTAAGGAGATTGAGTCAAAGCAAAGTAAAAAGGTGATGAGGGTTAGAGGTCAGAGCATAGGTTTTGGAATTAGACATAGCTAGATACACATTCAGGTACTATTTGTTTTTATAGTTTAATGGTCTTGGGCATATTAGCTAAAATTTCTAAGACCAAGTTCATTTCAAAGATGTGTGTAATACTAATACTCTATGTATTAATATTAACATATTAAAGTCATTATAATACACTGGTACAACATAGTAATGTCATAATAAATATTATATAAACCAATGTGGGAAATATAGTACGTGTGTGTGTGTGTGTGTGTGTGTGTGTGTGTGTTGCTCAAAATAAGAAGAGAGATACTCTTTACTGTGGTTACTAGTGACATCTCCACTAAACCACAATCATTCAGAGGTCTTTACTAAATAGGTCATCTATTTAGTGATTTAGATTTAGGTCTTCTATTGCTAGAAGACCTCTAGAAATATTCAGTCAAGACCAAACTGCTATGGGAATTATCACAATTTTAATCTAAATCTTGCTGAATGAAGACCTACTTAATAAACTTATCAAATCCCTAACATGAAACAAAATTTGGAAGAGAACTAAACAGTGTGACAGGAGGCACATAACAATATGAAATAAATGAGAAGAAAATGAATCAAATGTGCATGCACATGAAATCATTCTCATCTGAAGTCTAATGCAAACAGAAAAAGTGACATACAACTTACTTGCTTGGATAATGAATGATTATAAAACAAGCATCTATGCCATCAACACCCAGTCTGAGAAATAGATTTATCCCTAGGAGTTCTTTCTACTCTATCAGCCTTGCTCATTATCTAGGCTTTTATGATAATCTGTTCTATGATTGTCTTTGTCATTTAAGGGCATAGAATTAACTGCTAAGCAAAATCAGTATTTTTAATGTAATGCAAGCAGAATAAAGCTGAATGTACTTTGTGATTTATGCATTTTAGTCAATATTATGTCTTATATCAAGAGTAATTCTTAGGAGTATACCCCATACTAGGTAATTAATTTTCATATTGACAGTTTACAAGATATAAATATACCACTGTCATTATTCGTCTGTCTTTAGTAAATACTTTGCTGCTTGTGTTTGATTTGGAAAGGAGAATGTTGTGAATCTTTCTGCTTATCTTTCAATGCATTTATATGTAGATTTGATAATATTCACAAAGTGATTATTTAAATTTTCCCACTTTCCACTGCTAACACATGATATAATTCATATAACTTAAACCTCTTCCTCTGACACCTCTTTACTTGACAATATACAAAGAGATAGGATTTAATAAACTTTTTCAGACTTTCAGTATATTGCTATTATTATTTATAAGTCTTTAGTGAAAGACACAATTTATACAAATTGAAAGCAGAGGTCACCAAACTATGACCTATAAGCCACATGTGAGGTTTGCTATCAGTTTCTACTTTTCATTTAAAAACAGTAAGATAAGTTTATTTTATTTTCAAATCTTTTAGAAGCATTTCCTTTATTTTTGTAATTATAATATAATTGCATCACTTCCCCTTTCCTTCCTCCAGACCCTCCCATATTTTTAAGTGATATACATAAACAGAAAAATTATACACATTGGATGCATGGCCACTGCAGTGTTTTGGTGCATGTTCTGTTAGTAGACTGGTTTTCTCTTCATGGTTAAAAACATGTGAAAAGATCAACTTGAAGGAAGGTTGATTTATTTGGGGTACTAGTTTTGGAGGTTTCAGTTGGAGGCTTGCTGCATCCATTTCTGTGGACATGTGGTGAAATACAACATCATGGATACAGCAGCTTGTATTAGAGTAGAGCAGCTCATTCCATAGTGGACAGAAGATAAACACAGGAAGGGAGGGAGGGAGAGAGGGAGGAAGGGACGGAAGGGAAGGAAAGCAGAGGAAGCAGAAGAGGGAAAGAATGAGGAGGATCCAGAGGGAGGGGAAGAGGATAATGAGGGAGAAAATGGAGGAGAGAGGAGGAGAAAGAAGAGGAAGAGGAACAGCATCAGCAACAACTGAGGATGGGATCTCCCCTTCACAATCATGTCCTACTGACCTACTAGCCCAACCTCATCCTAGGTTCTAGTCAAACTATGCCAATGAATTAAGCTACTGATGAGGTTAGCATTCTCACAATCTAATCACTTTCCAAAAGCATCACCAGATGAAAACCAAGATTTTATGTACATAATCTTTTCTAGAGCAATTTCATATACAAATCATAAAATGAATGCCTATTATGAATATTTCAAGTTACTTCAATGGTTTCAACTGAGCCTACTTTGCATGAGGTAAGTAAGTTTCAGCAGTGCATTTTGATGGCAAGTAAGTGGATTTCAAAATTTGATTAGTATGCTACATTAGTTACTTTTTGTTGTGTGGTGGGATGCCAGGGACAAATAATTTAAGGAAGAGAATTTTGAATTTGACACTTTCTCAGAGTTTTTTAGTCTATCACGGCAGAAACTTATTCCAGAGATCTCTATCATTTACATGGGTCCTGGGGTTCCAAACTCAGATCTTACAATCATATGGCAAGCACGTATACTGCTGAATCATCTTCCCAGTCTTTAATTTATTTAGATCACATTTAATAATAGTTTTTAATCTATTTAGCTCACAAAACTCAGAGTTTCCACATATCTATAAAACATCTCCATGCTCACTTCTACCTTCCTTCTACTCTCCCAGCTGCTTTGCTTGCAAAATTGAAACAAGGTCCAGGTAGAAAGACAAACTGGCTGTCTATGCACCATACTGAGTGCCCTTTCAAAGTCATACTAGCTGGTCTAATGTTAAAATGACATCTCTGTAGCTGAATTGAGTGTCAGAGCTGTGATTTGATTCTTGTTAGGAAGTCAAGAGGATGGCCATGGATGCCTCCTCAAGGAAAGAGAACTCTGAAACTTTATTTTAATTTTTTGAGCTCCGTTAATTTGTGACAGAAATGCCTACTTAAAATTTCATTTTATTTGATTTAAAATGTTAGAGCAATTTCAAGGATACAAAGTGTACATTCATCCATCATGCGCCATATTTTCTGCTGAGTTCTTACACATCACATTAAAGGTTAAGGGGCGGGAGGGGGAAGACTCCTACTAGCCATTGTCAGCATCTAGCTTTTAAAGCAGTGCTGTGGGATGGTCTGTATGTCAAGTGTGTTGCTGATTGGTCAGTAAATAAATGACTGATTGGCCATTGGCTAGGCAGGAAGTATAGGTGGGACAAAGAGAAGAATTCTGGGAAGTGGAAGGCTGAGTGAGAGAGACACTGCCAGCCGCCATCAGGACAAGGAAGATGTAAAGTACCGGTAAGCCACAAGCCATGTGGCAAGGTGTAGATTAATGGAAATGGATTAATTTAAGATATAAGAACAGTTAGCAAGAAGCCTGCCACGGCCATACAGTTTGTAACCAATATAAGTCTTTGTGTTTACTTGGTCGGGTCTGAGAAGCTGTGGGACTGGCGGGTGAGAGAGATTTGCCCTGACTGGGCCAGGCAGGAAAACTCTAGCTACAAAGCATCCTGGGTAAAACCTCTTAAATCATTTTTCATTAAAGTCTAGCAACAGAAGGATACACAATTTCTTTAAGAGTTTATGCTTCCCTAAGAAACAGCATCACTCTGAAGTTTGAAGTTGGGGTGGGAGCAGTTTGACTCAGGTGTGTGTTACACTGATATCCAAGACTACACATAAATGAAACAAACAAACAAACAAACAAACAAAAAACAATTAAAAAACAATCATGCACTTGGAGTGACTAAAATTCCCACTCAAGTTTCTTATCTTTTGTTGTTGTTGTTTTGAGATAGGGTTTCTCTGTGTAGTTTTGATTCCTGTCCTAGATCTCCCTCTGTAGAATAGGCTGGCCTCCAACTCATAGAACTCACAGATATCTGCCTGACTCTGCCTCCTGAGTCCTGGGATTAAAGGTGTGCACCACTGCTGTCTAGTCAAGTTTATTTTCTTGACTTCAGATCTTATGATCAGTGAGGACATAGACATCTAAGATATTGAGGTAGAATATTCATAAAGCAAAATGGAAACTACACACTGAAAAGTCTCTAAGGAATCTGAGGTTGTGTGCTGTAGCTTAGTTCCTGAGATGCACGGTCTTACCAAGCCCAAAGTCTGTTTCTTCAAGAGAACTAAGAGCACACTGAAAGGATGAACATCACTGGTTGTGGCACTGATGGTAGCACTGGTTACTGCATGGAAAGATCATGGTCATGACAGAACCCAATGGTACTTTTTATAGCTTTATTATTAGGGAAAGAGGGGGGGAGGAAAAGAGGGGAGCCAGGCCTGGGATGGAGGGAGCAGAGCAGAGCAGAGAGCAGAGAGGGAACAGAGACAGAGCAGAGAGAGAGAGAGAGAGAGAGAGAGAGAGAGAGAGAGAGAGAGAGAGAGAGAGAGAGAGAGAGAAGGTAGAGGTCCAGCTTTTTAAGGTGGGTACATATTGACCCCAAGCTAAGCATGTGCTGGAGTGAGGGCAGGATCCTAACAGACACACCCAGTCAAATTTCAGCCATTGTTACTTTAGGCTTATATAGTCTACCCCTACACACACACACACACACACACACAAAGAGATATACTTAATTTAATTTTCAATTTCTATGTGTGTGGTTATGTCTATATATATGAATATATTTATGTAAGTGTGTGTGTGTGTGTGTGTGTGTGTGTGTGTGTGTGTGTGTGTGTGTGTTTCTGGGGATAAAACCCAAGGGCTCATGCATATGAGGTACAAGCTATACTAGTGAGCTACCTCTTCATCTCTCCACACCTTTTTACATTTCCTTTTTCCTGTTTTTATTCATTAAGCTTCCATTGAGTATTTCCTATGTTCTAGTCATTGTTGGAGTGAGCTCAAATTTTGGTGAACAAAATAGGAAAATTTCTGCCTTGTGGAGTTTATATTCTTCCTAATGAGTCATAGGTGGATTTTGTTGCTTATAATAGGATTCTGATTATTGGAGGAGAATTCCCAGGAAACCTTTACAAAATAGAGCGAATATCCACACCATTGCAACCTGGTTCCATACAGTGAGAGGTTCCTTAGTATATCAGAAGAGAAACCAACAAGAGGCAAAGAGGTTAGAAAGGAAGAAACAAGCTCACCTTATTTTTATATTCAGCACAGATGTGTAGAAACAAAAAATTCATAGAGACTATCTCATACAACTTGGGGAAAAAGCATCCATTTGGCACAGAAATTTCCTACTTCTACTAGGATATGTAAAAGTACTATGGATCCCTAAGTGGGCCAAACTACAGCAGTAAGTGAGCCATAAGGGGGAGAGATGTTAAGGAAAAAAATAGCACAATGAGATGCAAAAATGACAATTATTATGGAGGAATTCAGAAGATGGTGCTTAAAAATGGCTCTTGGTTTTCTTTCTGTCTCACAGTGGATCTTAACTCACAAACTTTGAAATCAGTGAGATTTTGATGTAACCAATATATCAAAGTCCTAGAATAAAATGAACACATGTGACATAAAATACTTGGAGGTTTAGTTTTCACAATCTAGGAAGCCTATGTATCCTGAAATAAATGACCTCATACATACTTTCTGGCTCTAACATGTTTTAGCTATTCTTTCTTTTTAAAATTTTTAGTAGTTTGCATTTCATAAAATCTTTATCACAGGACATTTATATACTATCTTACATATTTTACAAGTTAGGCACAACTTCAGCAAGAAATGAATAATGAGCTACCCACAAAGGAGGAACAAAAGAAAGAGTCTCATGTTGAAATTCCAAATGCTAAGTCCTGGTCCTTTCTACTACATAAAATCACAGCTTCAGGGAGGAAATAATAGACCCTCAAGGTAGGAAAGCATAGTATCTGGGGTTTCCACAGGAGAATTGACAGGGTGTTCCATGAAGGGTGTGTTTGAATTATACAGATTATTATTTTTAAGGAATATGTATATTATTTTAATATTTAAATTAATATTTAAATATTAATAATAATTAATTTAATTTTACTTATCAGCCACGGATTCCCCTGTCCTCCCTCCTCCCAACCCCCAGCCTTCCCCCCAATATGGCCCCATTCCACCTTCTCCAAGGCAAGGTTTCCCCTGGGGATTCAGCTCAGCCTGGTAGATTCAGTTGAGGCAGGTTCAGTTCCCTCCTCCCTACACCAAGGCTGAGCAAAATGTCTCAGCATAGGCCCTAGGTTCCAAAAAGCCAGCTCATGTACCAAGGACAGGTCTTGGTCCCACTGCCTGGGGGCCTCCTAAATAGTTCAAGCTAATCAACTGTCTCACTTATCCAGTTCCATGGGGACTCCTCAGCTATTGGTTTACAGTTCATGTGTTTCCACTAGTTCGGCTATTTGTCCCTGTGCTTTTTCCAATCATGGTCTCAATATCTCTTGCTCATATAATCCTTCCTCTCTCTTGACAATTGGACTCCTGAGGCTCGGATGTGTATCTCAGCATCTGCTTTCATCAGTCACTGAATGAGAGTTCTAGCATGACAGTTAGGGTATTCAGCCATTTGATCACCGGAGTAGGTCAGTTCGGGCTTTCTCTTGACCATTGCCAGTAGTCTATTGTGGAGGTATCTTTGTGGATGTCTGGGGGACCTCTCTAGCACTCTGCTTCTTCCTATTCCCATGCAGTCTTCATTTATTTTGTCTTAATATGATTAAGACATTCAAAATCAGTAAAAATAGTAGTCTTTAAATTATAGCAATTCCATGGTTTCAAGCCAGTTCACTAAGCATTTTTTCGAGAACATTGAATTCATTCTGTACCATGGGATTACATTACAGTTCCTATCAATACATTTTAAAATTTACACTTAATTATTTACTGTGAATTTGCATGCGCATACATGCCATGGTATCCATGTGGATGGAGGTCAAGGACAACAATTTGTTGAATTGCTTTTATCCTTCCACCATGTAGGTTACAGATATTAAACTCAGGTCATCAAGCTTGGTGGGAAGTGCCTTTACCTGTTGAGCAGTCTGGTGGTCTAACTGTCACTACTTTTACTTTAAACATGAAGAAATAATGCCTCAAAGGGGTCATGTAATCCTATGCATTAATGTGATCAGGTTTGTTGCCAGATATTTGATCAAAGTGTGTGAAGATGTGTCTCTTTCCTTCTTGCCTGCCTAAGGCACTTTCTGATGGGTTTAACAAAGAGCTGAATGGTCAATAGCTAAGCAGGAGAGGATAGGCAGGACTTCTGGGCAGAGATAGAAACTCTGAGAAAGAATTTAACATGGGGGATTTGCCCCCAAGATGTAGAGGAAGCCAGACATACAGTATGGAGGAGAAGTAACAAACCGCATGGCAGGACATGGGTTAATATAAATGGGTCAATTTATAAGAGTTAGTTGAGAACAAGCCTAAACTAAGGCCAATCTTTCATAATTAATAATGTCTCTGTGTCATTATTTGGGAGCTGAAGGTCCAAAGAAAGGCCCATAACATGGGTTCACTGGAGAACCAGTTGATTTATTTATTTATTTCTCATGTTGAAGTTATCTCTATTTATATTTATACCTATATTTATATTGATATTTATATTTACACTTTAGGATGGCTAAGCATTGCCAGTGATTAAGCATTCTCTTCCTCAATGAGTCATAAACTCCTAAAACAAGCTTTGATGAGTTTCTGTCACCATGTCATCCATTTCTTTACTTGATATAGAACTTTGGCATCTATAAGTAAAAAAATTAAAAGAGTGAATTAATGAAGAGTTGGAAGAATGAATGAATAATTGATAAACCATGCAAAAATAACATAGATTTTGAAAAGAAAAGCCAAGATTTACTAACAGATCACAGAAATTCAAGTACTGTAAGCAAAAATTACAAAATGAAAGTCGTAAAATATCATATTTTTAAGATTTAAATAATGAACATTAAGAAGTCTCATAAATAAAAGAATTAAACTAGGGAAGTAGATAGATGAAGCATCAAAACCTAGGTGGGATGAAATAAAATTGGGTCTCAGTCTTGTATTGGACCAAACTAAGATTGAAAAAATGATAAATGACAACGGCTTTTACATTTGACTTCCACTATCACAGAACGCCTCTTCTACTATCACTTCCATTTCTGTTCACCTTGTCTGATGACCTCAAGATACACAGCCTTTCTTCATAGAAATTCTTCATTGAGATGTAGCTTTTAAGATGGAAAATCAGGAACTTCCCTTAGGTTTACATACTTGGAAAGAATAATGTACAGTGAAAAAGTTCATCTGATTGAGCAGGTACAACGAGGTGCAGGAAATCCTTTCCCTCTATGCTGAATCTTTGTGAGCTATAACTGTGCCAGGGACATATTCCTGTGGGTCCGTTCAACTTTGGTACCATAAAGAACTTAATATATACAACATCAAACAGGTAGAGCAAGACTGTATTCTTCCACTTGGATAGGCTTTCTGGGTTTGGGCCATTCACCATATCTTAACTCATCTTGGCATGATATATTGAAGCTAAATGATTCATCAATTTACAAAGCAGTGTTTATCAATAGATGCACTGTTAGAAGGAAAAGAGAAAATGTCCGGGGTGGAGAGATGTGCCCAGGACCTTCCTGCAGCTGCACTCTTCCAACTCCAGTAGGAAACACAGTATGACAACATTAGTTGATGTCTTTCTGTTACAAAACACCTTCCTAAAATAAAACACATTTTGAATAAAATGATACAAGCAGAGAACAAATTCCTTCTCCTTTTGTTCCATATGAAATTCATAGCCTTAGTAACACAATTATTTCAAAAGAATGTCAAAACTGCTGAAGACTATATCTGAACTAGGTCATTCAAGTTATTTCTTGTATTCATGAAAGGAAAATTCTAGACTTTTTCGCACAATTTTTTACTCCTCCTGAAATAGCAAAAGCATTTACTGCTGCACAACTGAATACAGACCTCCTCCATTTCAAACAATTCCAACCTTTGCCATTCTGGTGGTTAATTCTGGTGAAGTGGATGTTGTTGGATTTGCATATCAGTTTGAGCTAGAGGGAAATAAAAGCTAATAGAAACAATGTCTTTTTTTTTTTTACAGTGTAATCTGTTAATGAAAAAGGAAAATGGGCAGGGAGGTTTGGAGGTTAAGAAGCCCTAGAAAATAAGGAGGAAGGCAGCAGGATCTGAGGATGCACATAGGAGGCTAGCAAGGAAGAAATAGTGCTCCATTTTCTATATATCATGATCCTAAACACAACCAAGAACAGTGCCCACTTGAATTAGTGGTGACCACCAAGGACTCGGGACAACTTCATATTCCTAGATACAAAAGGGATACATGAGAAATGTTCCCTAAATAGGTTTACTTTAAAAGTAAATCTCCACTAAGAGTACCCCCCTTATAAATTAACATTCTTGCATGAGTCATAGCTGTATAAAACATTTGGTCAACTTCACACTGAAAATACATGTATAAATATGTATAACTATTCTCACACTACTTTGTGATATATAAAAAAGTACAGAAAAGTTTTACTAAAGAATGTTTGGAGAAAGGAAAGTTGTTTTCTTATCAATATTGTAGGTTTAAGGTGTTGAGTTTTATTGTTCTTAGGATGATGTTTTGAAACTCTGATCTTTAACAGGCTAAAATCATTGCATTATGTATGTTTTATAAACACATTATTTTATGTCCCATGTAGGTTGCACTTTTGAACATTAATAAAAATCTCAAAGAATTGATTTGCAGGTTGGCAAAGATGGTACGACAGTTAAGAATACTTGCTTTTTTTTTTTTGCAAAGGATTGGAGTTTGGTTCCCAACACCCAACTGCAGCTCACAACTTACTGTATTTCCAGCTCTAGGGTCTGACATCTGTTCTTCTGACCTCCTGGGGCACTCCAGTGTTTATATACAAATACATATATGTATGCACATAATTTAAAAATAAAATATATCAATTACATACATATATATGTATACACACATGAGAGCATGTGCCTAGAAAGGATAGAGGATCCACTGGAGCTGGAATGAACAGGCAGTTGTGAGCTGCCAAATGTGGGTCTTGAGAACCAAACTCAAGTCTTCTGCAAACCCAGTGCATGCTTTTAACTGCTGAACAATCCCTCTAGTTCCAAAGTTACTGCATTTAAAATGTCCAGAAGTCATCTGAATGTGATATCAATATCCGTTCGATACAGTTCATTAAAATTAACATTTGAAAGTTTTGTTCATTTTGATTTTATTTGATTTTTAGCAACCAGAGAAATTTGATAATGAACCAGAGAGTATCTCTGTCAGATACTGTAACAGCTTTGCAATCAGACACAAGAATATTATGTTTCTTAGGGGTACGCTTCAGCAACACTGGGGTATGGAATATGATACATGAGCCATAAGTGCAGAAGCTATAAAATAAAAAAAAAGTGGCCAAACACTGACAATTGTTGAAATTATGTACTGTCTACATGGGAACTGACTATTCTGCCTACTTTTGAGTATGTATATGTTTTCATTAAATATAAAAATTGCTAATATGGAGCAGATCGTAGGTACCTAATGCTCCCTTGTGTATAGGAACAGGAACTAAGCACCAAGCATTGATAAACACTATTAATCCCTCTCAAGTGTGATTAGAATTGCTAGTTCTGTGTTGAGATGTTGCTAAGTCTTTACCATTGACACCCTGGCAATGATTACTCGGAATAATTAAAATTGTCTGGAGGTTGTCATTTGACAGATACTTTCCTTATGCCTCATAGCCTTGACTAAAAAGCAGCTGTCAGCTAAGCTCCCTATTCATACAATGCTGTCAGGACAGCTTGGCTGTTGAGGACACTTAACATTCATTCACTCTGAAGACACTCAGTGTCCTCGTCAGAGGCTCACTGTTCAAACCGTGGATGATATATTTCCATCCTGGTCACTCCAGATTTCAGCCTTGTGAGTAAGATAATCAGTGATGAACTCAAGATGATCCTGCAGCCATTTTTTACCTTGGCTAGAGTGAAGCTCTTCTCCTCGTGGCCAAGTGGAAGGCTTGTCATTGGTGAAACTGCAGTACTCATTTGCATGAAGGACTGTATAATGAACGGTGCAAACACAGTAATTTGTACGCATGAATGCTTGCCACACTGTGTGGGTGTGATTAGTGCAGATAACTTGCCAGACCTCTGTCTGTAGGAGCAGGCTTGTCAATCACTTTTTAGCTCAGCTAGGAGACCTTCTCCTTTGCTGTCTCTTGGTGTTACAGCATTATGTTCAGTAAAACGGTCTTTTCTTGCCCACTTTTTATCTCTATTGCACATTAGAACAGTAATGGCAATGGTGACAATGGCAATGGCAGCCAGGGGATAGCTAAAAATTTTCAGTAAGTAGGCAGGACATATATGAGGGGTGACAGAAGAAACAGAAGGATTGGGGGGTAGGTGGAGCAAAGAAAGGTAATGTAGGAAGGGGAGCCAAAATCAAATAAAATTAGAAGTAATGAAAGAGTTAGGGAAGAGAAACTGATCATTGTCCTTAGCTATCTGTCTCTAAGAAGCTAAAAGACCCAGGATTCTGGGCCTTTTCAGAGCTTTAACATGAGTAGGAATTGCCTGCTGCTTCCACTCACAGCTATTGAAAGCTCAGGATGACCACATAGGGGTACTGGTAGCTAAGTGTGCCTTCAACCTGAGTGTCTGAATCATGGTGCAACAGGACATAAGCTCTCAGGGTTTGAGACTCTGAATCTTTCCCATTAAGCACTGGGTGCTCAAGAGCCCAGGAATACCAGCACTGGAAGACTCTCTCCTCTCCTACTCAACAATTTATGTCTGACTAGATAAAAGGACCCCATATAACTGATTACTAACAATATTAGTAAATATGTTATAGCAATGTTTAATTAACATTGGTTAATAAAATATTACCCAAATATATATCTTCATATTTCTATGAAATGTGCAATGTTCCTTTTGTTATAAATCTGGTTCAAGCATGGCATGGATCCTGGTGTAGTATTTTCTTTCAAAAAGTATAGGAAGTGGGGGCTCCTATTGACAACAGACACATCTGGGTGCAGAGGAATCCAGAAACTCTTAGGTATTAACATTACTGAAATCCTTTAGGATTTCTTTTTATGGGATAGAAATCCAGTTCAGTTTGACTTAAGCAAGCAGAATTCTTTTTTTAATTTGTGTAGGCTCATATATAAAGTTATCCAACTTTAGTGTTAGTGGATTCAAGGCAGAAAATGGAACAGAAGATCAGTCCCTCTTTACCTTTTCAGCCTCCATGGAAGCAACATGATGGCCAACTCTAACTTCTGCAATTGCTCATGTTTTAGGACTAAACAAGAGTCCTTTCACTAGAAACTCCTAAGGGTCCAGTGTCTCTGTCAGGGCTGTGGAGTACTTCCTGACCCAGTCTCCATGAGGCTATGTCTTTAAATACTGTGTTTTTGCCTCAAATTGAGATGAGCAGTATAGGTATCTCAACCACATGGAACTGGGGAAAGGAGCCAGACAGAGCTGATAAGATTTGAGGAAATGAACTTGATGGTTATTCACATATCACTGAAAGTAACTAGTGCAGCCTACACAGGCAAATGGAAGGATCAGTGGCATGTACAGTAAAGAAATATGAACACTGTTTAGTTAGCTAAGTGGCAACATTCATGACTTTGACAGTTTCAAAAGGAGGCCCTCAATTCTATTAGTACAACTGGTACTCAGTGTTTTTAAATCTTCTTACATAATTTCAAGTTATGTAAGTATTTATATTTGGCCTCCGTAGTTTTCAGCTTGAAGAACTTTCATCAAAAGACCTGGTTCCACTCTTGCAGGGGATGACAGGCTGCCTTCAACCATGTAACCATGGGAGGGATTCCAACATCTGAGGTCACTTTCATGTTTTCTCAGCACTGACATGATGTGGTTTTAATTCTTCTGTCGCCTTACCAGTTGTTTTTCAAGTATCAGCTTTTGTCCTCTACCACAAAACTGCCACCATTTCCTCTTCCTTATCCCACAAGCCTACTTAGCCACCATCATTCTTATCACTGCTACACTTCAAGTACTGTGTATGAGCATAGCATCACTTGGTCTCAGTGGCATTTTAAGAAAGAGACAGGGTAAGTTCAAAGAAATAAAATAGTATGTCTCATTTATACATTTTAAGACAAAGCACAGATTGGAAACTCACAGGCCACTTGGTGTTGTCAGCACCACTGTGGCCATTCCACATACAGGTAAGTCACAGATACAGGATGTAATGTGTCAACGTGATTCTTGACTCTTAAAACTCCCACAATAGAGTGGGGGGAGTGTGAACCCATGGGTCCTCCATATGAAAATACAATTGATAAACAGAGGGTAATTTTAATCATGACTTAAACTTCTAGTTGATAGTGAAAAACAACCAGACCAGAAAATCTCAGTGTTCCTCCTACAGATAGAACAGTACTTTATGTGAGGTAATCACAATGTGATGAACATGATGATCTTGACAAAGGAAAAGGAGTATCTTGTATTACTAACATCTTTACAATTGCTAGAGAAATCCCCTCCCATTTCCTGAATGTACTCCAGTCTACTTGTACTCATGTCTTAAACAATGATTCTTTAATAAGTATTATCCCTGTGGGTATTCAGGATCATCTCTATTGCTTTTCTGAGGAATATGGAACTGAGCCATGATATGAAATCCACCTTTCAAGATAAGAGTAAAACTGAAAGACATGGTAGGAAGCTGCTTTATCATTTATACAGGATATAGGGACACTCTGTTTGAAGACAAGTAAACAGAAGAGACACCAATAAGGCAATGATATCTGAGCTTGAAATTTGCCCAAAATGGGTAGGGCCAGAGAGTATCTGACATTTTCAGTTCATTATCTCTAGCATTGAAGCTTACATTTAATATAGGTCCTCTGCCTTACTACATATGTATATTTATACATATACATGTATAAAATAATGTGTAAAATAAATTCTGAGTGCTCAAATACGCTGGATCTCAAGGATACAGTTCCACCCTTACTACTAGTGTCACACAAAAGGCACTATTTTTGCTTATATTTTTCTGAGGTTCAGAGAATTATGCACCATGTAACAAACCTAGGGTTCAAGAGATAACTGTGGACAAGGCTAGATGTTTATCATTCAGTGTCGCTTCTCTTTGACAACATGGAACTGAGATGAAGGCTCTTTCTTAGTCACTGATACCTCAACATGCAAGCCTTAGTCACGTATGTTTGCTTCAATTTCCATTAAGCAAAATTAAAATCAAATGTAAAAATGCAGCTTCTCCATCATCAATGATTCTGTAACTGCATAGGCCTGTCTCTAACCTTATCCCACAGTAGATCACTGATTTTCATTTAAAAGGTTATTCAACAATGTTTAATATTTTTATTTACATATTCATTATTTTTGAGATGCTGTTTCATTATGTAGTTCTGTCTAGCCTAGAACTCTGTATGTGTTCCTGACTGGCCTTGAAGTTGTATCTGTTTATATATATATATATATATATATATATATATATATATATATATATGTTTTGAATGGTGGTATTAGGAATATGTACCACTGCTCCCAAATACTTCTGCATCTCAAAGATCTATGCCCTAGTCCACAACTACTGAAATTATGCTCTATTCCACAACTAATGAAAGGGAAAACTTAGAGCCGAGTTTTTAAGGACACAAACCCAGAGACAAGGTTCAGCTGCACTTACTTTCATTATCTTTCTCTTTATCCCTTACTGCCTGTTACAAACACAATTGTAGATACACATCAGACTCTAAAAGCTTAAGTATTTAGCTTAAACCTTTAATTCTACCTTAAATCAAGGAGAATGGGTGACGAAATAGAGAACAGCTTTAAAAAATATACTGTGGATTTCCTTATAAAATTCCGAGCTCTTGCTGTTCTGTTTTTCAATGTTGTTTAATAAAAAATTGGAGATTAACCCCTGAAGCCTGACAGTGAAGCTTTGTGGAGCAGGAACCATGCAAGTAATCAAAGCTTCATTGGAAGCATACATGTTAACTGATTTCTTAGCACACCCGTGTATAGAGAAATAAAACAGAAGATTGGCCAAAGCCAAAATCATTCGTGATATTATCACAAGTAAATTTAGCCTGTTTTAAGCAGCTCTGAAAAATTAATGACCACTTATGCTTCCGACAAAGAGCTAGGCAAACAGGATTTAGAAAAAGGATATCAGTGGCAATCAGTGGCACAAACCATTATGTTATTAAGCAGAAAGTCATAGCTTTATTTTGAGCTGTGAAATTTGATTCAGAGTGTTCCTAAAAGAGGGGCAGGTGCCTTGAGTACCTATGGAGTTCTACAAAGGCTGGGTCACAATTCTAAATTTCAGACAGATTTCAAATATGCTATTATTCTAATGCACTTTCATCCCACATGCTAATTTGAATTATGCTAGCTTAGTACTAAATTAGGTAAGACTTTACTTTTCCCAAGAAAATATATTTTAAGTGAAAAGAGGAAGTATTAACTAATTGATATTCATTGCCACAGACAAGTTTTTAAATTTTTTTATTTTATTATTTTATTTCATAAATGTGTACCTGAATGTATGTATGTATGCCACATGCATGAAGAAGTCTGCCACTCCAGAAGAGGCATTGGATTTTCTGAAATTGGGGTAACAGTAAGTTGTAAGCCACTATGAGGTGCTGGGCACCAAGCCCAAGTCCTCTCCTTTTTTTTGGCATTTTAAATTTTTTTATAAGTTTTTTTTTCATTTTTCTTTATTAAAAAAATTCTACTCACTCCACATGCTATCCACAGACCCATCCTCCTCCCTCCTCCCACCCCCCAGGAGATCGGGATCTGTCCCTGGTCCATGGTCAGGCTTCTGGAATCCAGTGCCTGTGGTGTGACACCCTGCACAGCCTTGGTGCAGTGGGAAGGGGCTTGGACTTGCATAGGCTCAGTGTGCTGGGCTTTGCTGACTCCTCAAGTCCTCTTAAAGAGTAGTAAGTGCTCTTAACTGAGTTATCTCTCCAGCCCCAATATTTGTTTATTTTTAATGAAAAGTGTTTGATTTCCGATGCTTGACTTTCTTTTTGCCTCCTCTTCCTTTAACACATCCATTCATTTAACACATTCAATGTAGGTCAAAATTACTAAGGTAAGGTAGCACACAACTTTTAATAAAAGGATGAAGGTCTCAGGGTCACTGGCAAAGATGACAAGTAGCAATCTTTTACTTGCTCCATAGCAAAGTACAAAGTTTGAGAACAGCTGCTGGCTGAAAAGGCCTTTCTGCTCTATCCTCCTGTATCATACCAGAACGGTGATTTGTCTGGAAACACTGAAGAGTCAAAATCATGACCAAAGCAAATGCAACTAGAGGCTATAAAGTACTCATGGCCTTAAGATTAGTTGGGAGAGAATTTCATATATGCAGATCATTATCCATAATACTAGTTCTTAAAACCAGTGTGTGTTATAGGTAAGAGTTTGCAGGTACCAGACAGTGCTAGTGCATGCCTTTAATCCCAGCACTCAGAAGGCTGAGGCAGATGGAGCTCTGTGAGTTCAAGACCAGCCTGGCCTGCAGAGATAGTTCCAGGAAAGGCAAGGCTTTACAAAGAAATGCTGTCTTGAAAAAACCAAAATCTGCCAGGTGGCCGTGGCACATGCCTTTAGTCCCAGCACTCTGGAGGCAGAACCAGGCAGATCTCTGTGAGTTCTAGGCCAGGGTCTACAGTGCGAGATCTAGAACAGACACCAAAACAACAGGGAGAAACCCAGTCCCGAAAAACCAAAAAAAAAAAAGAAAAAGAAAAAGAGAAAAAGAAATAAAAGGAAAACCAAAATATAATAATAATAATAATAATAATAAAAAAACAAGGAAGTTTGCTCCTGACTGGACACTTCAGTTTCCCAATGTTTGTTGAGCATTATTGGATTGTGTGTGATTATGAAGATACAGCATCTAGTTTGAGCAAACTCATGCAAACATCTTACCTTGATGGAACTGCTGACAAATGGGATGACCAAATTACAACATGAATACTATAGTCTGCCTAAAACCATTCTTCCTTATCTAGTAAGCAGTAGTTTCCTTCCATACTGCCAAGGGTCCTGTCAACCTTCCTCACTCTCCTCTGGCTTCCCTAGTTATAGGTGTTCGTTCAAAGCACCGTGTCCAAGAAAGAGTTCAACTCCATGAGTTGATTCTAGCAGACCTAAGTTCAAATCACAGCTGTAGTATTTTCTGGTGTCCATATGGAGGGAGGTATAGGTAAACAGAGTTAGAAAGACAGAGACAAAGAGAATAGAAAGTATGAGCATGGTGTTTTTTAGTGTTTGAGTTTGAAATGCCCACCACAGGTTCAAGCTTGAAAGCTTGTTCCCCTCAGTTGGTGGGCTTGTTTGGGGGTTCTATGGAGACTTAAAGACATAAGGACTAACAGATAGAATTAGAACATGAGAGGCAGGACTTTGAAGAATGTACTTTGGCCTCTGACTCCACCGAGATATGAACAATATCCAACTTACACTCTTAAAGCTGTGCAATGAACTGCTTATGCCACCTGCACCACTGTGTATAGTAACCCATGGACCAACAAACATCTTCTCCCGCTTAATTTGTTTCTCTTTGTAGTTTTGTAATTGCAACAAAAAGGTGATGAATATAGCACTTAAGATTCCATTTTGTCTCCATAACATTGAGTACCTGAATTATTATCACTACAAGATATTGAAAATTAAGTAATGTTATAGTGGTAAAAAGTAGTTACTATAAAACAAGCTTTAAATAAAGATTTATTAACTATGAGTATTGATCACATGCATCATATTATTACTACCTTTTCATCTTGTGCTCTAAACATTTTACTACTATTGTAGTTATGAATTCATGTGTCCAAATCTGTCACTAAGTTTTGACTTACTTGAGAGCAAAAATTTTTCTTTCTTTCTTGAATCTTCTAGATGGCATTCTCTAAGCATGATTGGGGTCAGAATTTCACACAACTAATGTCCACAATTTTATAATCAGAACTGAGGGCAGTTTGCAGAACCTCCCTTTACAGTGTGTCATAGATGCCGTGTTGTAATTCCATGTTTTTTTTTGTTTTGTTTTTTTGTTTTTTACTGCAATGCATCAGTCCTTTTTAAAAATACTCATTCCATACTGATTTTCAGTTCTACAGATTTAGAATGTGTAGCTCAGCAAGTGATCTGCAGTAAATGCTCTCTGAATGCTTACTGTGTTTTTTTTTTTTTTTTTTCTGGGAAGACCAGTGTTTGACTAAGTTATCGGCATGTTCAGCTCATTACACTGGGCTTCTGACAGCAAATTCAAGACATGGAAAATTTCAGCATAATTCATCGAGTCCTGAATTTCAGATATTCTGGGAAAATTAATGTGACAACATTCTCTGTGTCATTTCATGTCTGCAGTCACACAACTAAGGGATAGAAGAAGCAATGAGAGCTCTGGCTTTAGTTTCTGCAACATCAAAATGTAGAAGTGCTAGTACTAACTGATATTGACACATGACTTACTCTATGCAGGAAGGGAGGTCTATGAAGGCAAGCAAGGAGAAGTAGTATATCACCCCTGGTCATACTTAACAGACAGTTTTTGTTCCCCCTTCAGTATATGGATCTTTCCAGAGACTTTTTTTTTTTTAAATTTCTTGTGACCTAAACACAGTGTTCAGGCCTCTAGGGCATGTGAATAGGAGAAATGAGTCTAGAGAGACATAACAGCAACAATTCTTACTGATGGTCGATAAGACAATCATTAAAGCATTATTGATTCTTAATTTAATTCTTAAATCTGGTGAGATTTCCCAGTGGTTATAAGCAACTGCTGCTCTTTCAGAGGACCAAGGTTCAGAGTCTCAATTCTCAACACCAAGTGACAGTTATACTACGATCAGTAGCTACACATCCAGGGCATCCAACATGTTCTTCTGATCTCCATGGTTACCAGGCACATATATGGTATACATACACACATATAGATAAAACTCTCATACCCATGAAATAAAGTGAATTAATCTAAAAAATTAAGTTAAAAACCTCTTAACTGACAATTTTGGGTACAATTTAGTATCATCTATTTAAGTCTCAGACTTGGATGAAAAACAAACAAACAAAGTATCTTTACTTTTCTGAGAAGTTTAATTGGCAATTTTAATTTTTAAACTCAGAAAGTAGGAGATGAGATAAAAAATAAAAACCCGAATATACTTATACTTTTCTAAAAATAAAGTAAAAAAAAATTAGTTTATAATATACCTTCAAGTGATGTAAGTGGATTCTGATGTTATTTATGTATTTAATAATTTTAAAATAAATTTTATTTTATTGTGTATGTATGTGTGTGTGTATTTATGCATGCGTGTGTGTGTGTGTGTGTGTGTGTGTGTGTATGTGTGTGCTGCCTGTGTGCAGATGACTGTTGTACTGATAGAGGCCAAAAGTATCTGATTCCCCTAGAGCTAGAGTTACAGGCAGTGGTGACCTGCCTTATGAGAATGCTGGGAATTGATCTCAGGTCCTTTGAAAGAACAGTATGCTCTGCAATGTCAAGAAGATATTACAATTCTAAACATATAAACACCTAACACAGTGCACTCAGTTTCATGAAGAACATACTACTAGATGTATAAGTACTGTTTAATCCTAACACAATTGTAACAGGTGTGCTGGCTAGTTTTTATGTCAACTTGACACAAGCTAAAGACATATCATGGAGAGAGAATCTTAACTGAATTAATGTCTCCATTAGATTGCTTTGTATGCAGATCTGTAGTGCATTTCCTTGATTTGTAACTCGTGTAGGTTAGCTCAGCTCATTGTGATGGTATCACTCCTGGGCAGGTGTGATCCTAGGTGCTATAAGAAATCAGGCTGAGCAAGCCATGGGGAGCAAGACAGTAAGAAGGATTTCTCTATGGCCTCTACTACATGTCTTGGCTCCAGGTTACTGCCTTGAGTTACTTCTCTGATTTCCATTCATGGAAGACTGTGATATGAAATAAAATCTTTCCTCCCCATGTTGCTTTTCATCATAGTGTGTGTGTGTGTGTTTTTTTTTGTGTTTTTTTTTGTGTTTTTTTTTTTTTTTTTTGGTTTTTCGAGACAGGGTTTCTCTGTGTAGCTTTGCGCCTTTGCTGGGACTCACTTGGTAGTCCAGGCTGGCCTCGAACTCACATAGATCCGCCTGGCTCTGCCTCCCGAGTGCTGGGATTAAAGGCGTGCGCCACCACCGCCCGGCCCTCATCATAGTGTTTTATCACAGCAATAGAAACCCTAATTAAGATAGTTCATGACTTCAGTTTCTGTATGTGACTAATGGGTAGGTCATCACAGCTAAAATATCAACAGAGAAACATTTTGATTAAATAACAATGTATATCAAATGAACTTCACAAGTGTCTAAAGCATTTCATCTTAAAACTTTGGGATACACATTCTTCACAACATGTTATTCTTTACGGCAGCCTGTTTTCTCTAAATTAGATTGTACATTCATACACATTTTTTAGGAAATGTGAGAAATCTGAAATAATTACTTGTAGTGTGTCCAATCATAATGGAATAAAACCACACAACAATAAGGGTAACTATAAAATATATTGAGACTATGAAACATATTAAATGATGAATGATTTATTGAAGACATTAAGAAGGAAATTAAATAAATTCCTGGATTTAAATGATGGTGGAAATACAACATATCAAAGCCTATGGGATATAATGAAAGTAGTCTTAAGATGGAAGTTCATAGCTTTAAGTTCCTATATGAATAAATCAGAAAATTCTCAAATAAATAACTTAATGATACACCTTAGAGCTTGGAACAATGTAAACAAGCCAAACCCCAATCAGTAAATGGGAAGAATAATATGATCAAGGCTGAAATTAACAAAATAGAAATGAAAAATGTGAAGAACCAATGAAACCAAAAATTGGTTATTTGAAAGGATAAACAAGGTTAATATGCATTCAGTGAAACTAATCAAAATAAAGAAATTGACAAAATTAATAAAATTAGAAATGAAATGGGTTCCATAAAAATAGACACTAATGTGATTCAGGAAATTATGATAAACTATAAAAACATATACACCATTATATCTGGAAACCTATGGAAAAATTAAATTCTAGAAATATACAACTTATCAAAATTAAAACAAGAAAAATTAAGCAATGTATGCTATTCTATCTATATCAAGCAGTGAATGTGAAATAGTAATTAAAAATGAATCTCCTAAGTGAAAAAATTCAGGCAAGGTATGGATTTTAACAAAACTCTAAGGAATTAATATTAATGCTTTCCAAACTGTTCTGTACAATATAAAATTAAGGAACACTACCAAATTCATTTTACAAGCTCACCATTACCATATACCAATGCCAGATAAAGAGACAACAAAAAAGGAAATTGTAGACCAAACTTTCTGATGAATATAGATGCAAAAATTCCCAGTAAAACACTTCTAAATAAAATACAGGGCGAAATCAAAAAGATTATTCACCATGACCAATTTAGCTTCTTTCCACTGATGTAGGCATAGTTCATCGTACACAAATTGATAAATGTAATACAACATGTAAGTGGACCTAAGGACAGAGATCACATGATCTCTATAGATGCAGTAAAAGCTTTATGACAAAATGTAGCATTCTTTCATTATAAAAGTCCTGAAGAAACTGAGAATAGAAAGAGCATAGTTGAACACAAACACACACACACACACACACACACACACACACTCAGGAAACTATATGTAACAGACTTGTAGCCAGCGTTATACTAAATATCTTAAAGCTCAAAGCATTTCCATTGAAATCAGGAACAAGAAAAGGCGACAACATTCACCACTCTTCTTCAATCAAGTACTGGTAGTCACAGAGCAATAAGATAAAAGAAATTAATAAAAGAATTCAAGTAGAAAAGGAAGATGTCAGGGTATTAGAATTTGTAAATAGTATAAATCTCTAAATAAAAACATCTGAGTACTTTACTAGAAAAGTTTTGAAGCTAATCAATGCTTTCAGCAAAGTGGTGAAAAATCAAAATTCAAAGGCCAGACGTATTCATATATACCAATAAAAATCAACAAATCAATCCCCATCACAATTGCCATAAAATAACTTGAACCTAATCAAGAAAATGAAAAATGTCTATAATGAAAACTAACATACCCACAAGAGAAATTGAAGAAGATGCTGAAAAGGGGAAAGCTCCACTGTTCATATTATAAAATGATTATCTTCACTATTTCATTACAATGATAAATCTACACAACACAATGTTCTACTATCATTTAACAATGCCAGTAACTATCACACCACAATGTTATACCATTTCATTACATTAGTTTTTTCTGTTCCATTAGAATAATTCACTATCTCAAGATAATACAACACTGGGCCATCACAATGATCCAATATCCTCTTACAGTACCCCACTGTATCACCACAGTGGTCCCTTTTCTTATTCTGATGCTTCTCTATTATATCACAATAATCTACTGAGCTATTTCAGTGATTGTCTCTCTCTCTCCCATTTCAATGCTTTACAGTCCTACCACAATGTTTCACTATACCATCATAATCCTTTTTCCCATCAAAATGATCCAGTCTACTATCACAATATATCTGTTGCTCATCACAACAATCCACTATTCAATCACAATGTCCCACTGTCCCATCACAATAGCCAACAATCCTATTATAAATATCTACTGTCCTATTACAGTGATGGCCTCTCCAATTACAATGATCCACTGTATCTTCACAATACTTGTGTCTCTTGTTAAGACAATTCAGTCACCTATTAGGATGTGCCTTCATCCCATAACAACACTCCTCTATTCCATCAAAACATTCTACTGCCCCTTAACAATAACTCACCATTTAATCACAATGGCTTACTGTCCCATCATAACAGTCCACTGTTCCAGTATCCTATCCTTTTACAGTTAATGTGAGTCCAATCCCAGTGATCCACTATTTGATCAGAATGGTCCATATATCCTCCCAAAAATTCACTGTTTCATCACAGTGCTCCATTGTGTCATGATAATATTACAATGTCCCATAACAATGGGCAGCTACACATTCACAATGATTATATCTCACATCACAATGGGCCATTATCCAATCATAGTGGCCCACTGTTCCATCATAATGATCCACTGTACTATCATAATGGTCACATATCCAACCAAATGGTCTACTGTTTCATCATAAGTGGCCACAGTCCCATTACAATGCCATACTACTCCCTAAGTGTTCCACTGTACCCAATTATAGTAATCTACTCACCTATTATAAAGGATTGTTGTCCCAATAAAATGCTGTACTATTTCAGTATGATTCTCTATGTATAAACTCAGTCTTCCACAATCACATCACAATGATAAATTTTCTGTTTTATCACAACCATCAAATTTTACAACCATCACAACACTACAATTATCACCTGTACCACACAAAGTTCATATATACTATTGGAGTGATTGACTCTACCATCAGAATGCAACATTATTCCATCAAAATAATCATTATTCCATCAAAGTGACCCACTGTATCATCACAGTGTTTTATGGTCAACTGCCTCATAAAATAGTTGACTGTACCACTGCAAGAAACAACTGTCTCATAATAATGATTCACTGTTCCATCACAGTGACACATCATCTTATTCACTTTAACATTAATTCACTCTCTCATCACAATGGTCCACTGTCCCAATACAATGGTCAATCTGTTCAATTATAGTGGTCCAATGTCCTATCCCTTAGGAAAATGGTGCACTATCCAATAACAATGGTTCACTGCTTCATCAAAATGTTTGACTGTCCAATCACAAAGATTGACTAGCTTATAATGTTCCTCTCATACCACAATGGCCAGATTCATTGTCTTACTACAGTGTTCCACTGTCACATCACAGTGGTCACTTGTCATATACCTCCACAATGGTCTACAGTCACCTCAAAATGGTCCACAGTCCCATCACAATGATATAAACTTTCATCAAAATGGTCCACATGATCCATTGTCTTATCAAAATGGTCTGCTATCCCACCACAATGGTCTAGTGTCTCATCATAATGGTTCATATTATCATCAAAATATTTTACAGTCCTGTGGTGGTTTGAAAGAAAATGATTCCCAAAGGAAGTGGCACTATTAGGAAGTGTGGCCTTGTTGGAGGAAGTATGTCACTGTGGCGGCAAGCTTTGAGGTCTCTTTTGCTCAATCTTTCCTCAGTGTGATAGTCAACTTCCTGTTGCCTCTGAGTCAAGATGTAGGCCTCTCAGCTCCAATGGACTGAACCTCTGAAACTGTAAGTGAGCCCCCTCAATTACATTTTTTCATTTATAAGAGTTGCCATGGTCATGATGTCTTTTCACAGCAATAAAAAACTAACCTTGTCTAAATCTTATCACAATGGTTCAGGGTCACAACACAATGATGCACTAATTACAATGACTCATTTCCATAAAAGTGATTTGCTGTCTCAACACAGTGCTCCACTGTCCAATCACAATGATTCACTCCTATAAAAATGATTCACTATCTTAATATAATGCTCCATTGTCCCATAACAATGGTCCTCTTATCCTCTATCACAGTGGCCCACTGTTCCATCACAATGATTCACTATCCCATCATAAATGTCAACCATACCATCCCGCTCCAAAATCCAATAATAATGGCCCAATAACCTATCCCCATCACAATGGATCCACTGTCCCAATGAAACCTTCCACTGTCTTATCACAATATTTCAGTGTCCCTTCACAGTGGTCCCATCTCCCCGTTCCCTCTATAAAATGGCCCACTGTATTATCACACTTGTCCACTATCCCATCACAAGGGCACCCCTTCCTATCATAGTGATTCACTGTTCCAAAACAATAGATCACAGTGCCCCCACAATGTTCACTGTCCAATAACAATGGTCTAATGCCTCATAGAAATGTTCCACTGTCTATAACACTGATCCACTATGCCACCACTACATTACTCTGTTTCATCACAGTGGTTAACAGTACTATTCCTTCTTATAATAATCCACTGTCTCATAATATTAATCCACTGTAGCACACTGTAATCACAATGATTCACTGACCCATCATTTGGATATACTGTCCAACTACAATGATCCATTGTGCCAAGACAATTGTCCTCTTTACTATTCCCTATTCCACAAAAGATCATTGTCTTATAAGAACAATTAACTTTCCCATTATAATGTTTTACTTATCTATCTCAAAGATTCACTGTTTTATTATAAAGTTTCAAAATACTACCACCCTGTAACAATGGTCAACTGTGCCATAACAGTGGTCCATGTTCACATAATGAAGATTCACGCTCTCATCACAATTTTTCACTGTAACATTGTCTTGATTCACTGTCCAATTCTCTCTCAAATCTATCCATTGTCTCACCAAAATGGTCCATACTCCCATAATATTGATGCTTTCTCCCATCATAACGCCTCACTGTTATATCACAATGGCCCATTTTTCTTTTACAATGATATATTATCCAATCATAGTGGTCCACTGTGCCCAACTAATGATCCACTTTCCTATCAAACTGGTCCACTGTACAAATCATTATTGCTGTCCTAACAAAATGTTTCACTGTCTAATCTCTGTGGAGCACTGTTTCATCACAGTGGATCACACAACCATCACAATCGTTCACTATCTTTTCCTCTGTCACAAATATCCACTGTCTCTTAACAATGGTCCATTGTCCTATTCTCTATTGCATGGTTCACTGCCCTATCACAATGATTCAATTTCCCATTACAATGATTGAGTGTCCCATAGCAATGCTCTGCCGTTCCATAATAATTGACCATTGCTCTTTCACATATCACCATGGTTCACTATCTAATCACAATTGTCCATAGTTCCTTAACAATGATTCTCTTTCCCTTCACAATTTCCCATTGTAATTTCAATGTTGTCAGCTATTCTATTCCTTCTCATAATGGTTAACTCTTTTTTCAAAGTGGTCATCTCCTCTATAATAATGGTCTACTGTCCCATCACAGTTGTCCACTGTTACTTCAAAATGATTAACTGTTCAATGACAGTAGTCCACTGTCTCAACACAAAGATCCATTCTCCTGTCACAATGGTCCCTGTCTATCACATTGATAATCAAAATAGTCTACTCTTCTCTCCCATCACAATGGCCCACTCTCCCATCACCATGGTCCACTTTCTCCCATCAGTTTGCCACTGACCCATCAAAATGATCCATTGTCTCAACTATGATTTAATATTCCATCACAATTTTCACTGTCCTATCAAGTTCAAACTTCCCTTGATATTGTTCTAATGTGTCATCTTCTATTACAATAGTCCACTCTACAATCACAGTGACTCACTGTCACATTTCAATTGTCCACTCTACCACCACAATGCTCCAAGCTCCAATAATCATGGTCTGATATCCTATACCCTATTAAAATGGTTGACTGCCCCCAAATAATGTTCCACTATCCCATCAAAATGGGCTACTTTCCCCTCACAATATTCCATTGTCTCTTCACAATGTTCCAATCTCCTAGTCTTAAATGTTTCACTCTATCATCACACTTTTCTGCTGTCTCATCATGAGTCCATCTTCAAATCACAATAATCCATTGTCACCCCAAAATGCCCCCATATTTCCCTCATCCTCTTCATTGTCCAATAACAATGGTATACTGCCCATTCCAAATGTTCCACTATTCCATAATCATTATTTACTGTTCTGTCACTATTTTCCCTGTCTCATTACAGTGATAAATTGTATTATTCCATCTTAAAATGATCTGCCATCCCACAATAATGATCCACTATACCATGCCAATGATTCATTATGCCATCACCATTTCCACTGTCCCATAATAGTCATATTATGATAGTTACAAGTAGATATAAATGTTATATCCCTTATCACAATGCTTCACTGTTCCATCACAGTTGTCAACTGTCCCATCACACTGGTCCAATACTTCAGCACAAAAATTCTCTGTCCAATTACAATGGCCCATTGTCCAATCACAATGTCCACTGTCTTGAAAAAATGATCTAATGTCCTATTCCCTTTTATACTGGTCCATTGTTTTGTCACAATGATAGTGTTCTATCACAATTCTTCACTGTTATATAATAATGAACATTATTCATCCTCTATCAGAACTATCCACTGTCAAGTTACAATAGTGAATAAACCCTTAAAATGATCTATTGTACTGTTACAATGTTCCACTCTCACTTACCTGTGTCCCACTGTCCTATTCAGTCTTATAATGGTTCACTCTCCTATAACAATAGTCCACTCACTCTCCCATCATAATTATCCACTCTTCATTTACAATGATTCATAGTTTAACCATTGTCCCAACACAAGATCCATTCTTCTGTCATCATAGCCTACTGTCCCAAACAATGGTCCACTGCTGCTTCACAATTATTCACTGTCCAATAATAATGGTCCACTTTCCCAATACAAAGATCCACTCTTGCATCACAATGTTGCAGTGCTCCATCATATTGATTCACTCTCTAATCACAGTTGTCAACTCTATCATTACAGTGATCTTTCCATCACAATGACCCTTTGTCTCAATACAAATGTCAGCTATTCCTTCAGGTTAGTTCACTGTCCCACTGCAGTGGTCCTTAGTCCCATATCACTGACTTAGTCTTCTATCACAATCACTCATTATCCCATCACAATGGCCCACTCTTCTGTAACTATCCCACTGTCCACTATTGCATCACAATTTTCCACTGTCTCACCACAACTGTCCACTCTTTATCATAATGACTCACCCTCCTGTCACAATGGCCCATTGTCCCATAAAAATATTCACTGTCTACTCACAACTATACATAGTCCCATAAGATTGACTCACTGTCCCATCAATGGTCCTCCTTACCACAATCATGATTCTATATACTATCTCCTGTCACAAGGGTTGACTCTTCCATCATAATGATTAACTCTCTCATTACAAAGTTCCACTGTACCATCAATCCTCCAAGGTACAATAATTGTAGTTAAGTATCTTATCCCCTATCCCAATATTCCATCGTACCTACATAATATTCCACTATCTCATTACAATGAGCTGTGTTCCTACCACAATATTCCACTATCTCTTCACAATGTTTCTATCTCTTATTCCCTCTAAAAATGGTTCATAGTATAATCACAGTTGTCTACTGTTTCATCATAAAGGCCCACCTTCCTATAATAATGACCTGTTGCCCCAAAACAATGTCTCACAGTTCCATTACAATGCTTACTGTCCAATAAAAATGGCCCGTTGCCTCTTTCTAAGGTCCCAAATAATGATCTACTCTCCCATCACAATGGTCCACTGCTGTACAACACTGGCCTCCTATTCCATCACAAGAACGTGGTATTCAGTCACAATGGTCTATTGTCCTATAAGAATGTTCCACACTCCAATTTACATAATTCACTTTCCATAACAATGATCTACTCTCCCATCACAATAATTCATTACACTATCATAATTCATAGTCTCATTATTATGGTCCACTGTCACATCATAATGCTCCACTGTTCTATTGCATTGAACCACTGTCCCATCACAGTTTTCCATTATGTTATCCATATCATCACAGTCAATTTTCCATCAGAATGATTTACTTCCTCATTGCAGTGTTTCACACTTTTTCTCAAATATATAATACCACCTCATAATAGACCACTGTCCTATCCTGTGTAAAAGTGGTCAATTATCCCATCTAAGTGGTCCACAGTCACTGTCCCATCACAATGTTTCACTGTCAAATCACAACAAATTGATGTTCCACTGTTTGATTACAATGGTCCAAAATCCTATCCTCTGTAACTATGGTCATCTGTCCCATCTCAGTGGTACAAGGTAAGATAATAAAGATTCATGCTCTCATCACAGTTTTCCACTATGTCGTATCACAATTGTCCATTGTCCTATTTCTTTTCAAATTGTTCTACTAATCTATAAAAATGTTCCACTGTCTCATTAAAATGACCTATTTTCTCACAGTATGATTCACTCCCCCATGACAATGGTACAGTATCTTGATATAATGCCCCATTGTCTCATCATAATGATTCACTGTCCCACAAGAATAGCTGACAGTAACTTCATAGTGGTGCAATTTCCCACCAGGATGGTCCACTATCCCATTACAATGATGACCTGTCCCACATCAATGATCTATTCTCTAATCACAATGGTTCACTATCCCATAAAATGTTCCACTGTTCCATCACAAAGGTACACTGTGCAATCACAATGATTCATTATTCTATTTGTGTTCCACTCTTCTCTCACAATGTTTCATTTTCTAATCACAATGGTCCACTCTCCTCCCATCACAATGATCCTATCTCCCACCACAATACTATACTGTGCCATCACAATGGTCTAGTATTCACCCACAATGACTCATGTATAATCACAATGGTCTACAGTTTCATCATGATGATCCCCTGTCCCATCAAACTGATGACCCATAGTCACATTAAAATTGTATTTTGTCCCATAACAATGGTTCAATATTTCATAACAATGATTCACTGTCCCATGATAATGATTCACTTTCCCATTGCAATGATCCCAGCCCTATAACAATGATCCACTATTTTAATCCCCATCTCAGTGGTGAACAGTTCCATCAAAATGGTTCACTGTTCCATCACAATAGTTTTCTGTCACTTTACAATGGCCCACTGTCACATCACAAACATCTACTGTCACTTTCCATGTCCCACAATCCCACGACACTGATTCACTGTCTTATCACAGTTTTACACTGTCCAACTATAATGATTCACACAGTTATACATGGCACAATCACAATGGTCCACTGCCCTATTCCCTATCACCATAGTCTACTGTCTCATCAGAATGATTAACTTTCCTACAGTAATATTTTACTCTATATTTCCATTTCCATGGTTTCATCATAATGGTACAAAGTCATATCCCCTATAACAAGGGTCAACTCTGCCATCATGGTGGTCCATGATCACATGACAAATATTCATGCTTTAATCACAATTTCCCACTGTTACATTGCAGTGGTGCCCTGTAGTAGTCCCTCTCAGACTGGTTCAATGTCCTAACACAATAATCCACTCTTTCATCACAATGGTCCACTCTTTTATCACAATGATTCACAGTCCTACCAAAATGTTTCACTCCCATAATAATGGTCCACTGTTCCATCATAATGATATACTCTCCCATCACAATGTCCCCTTGTCCTGTCACAATGGTCTACTGTCCCAACACAATGATCCACTCTGTTATCTGAATGGTCACCTGTCCCTGTAAGATGAATTGCCTAACAGTCTTATTAATAAAAACATGAAGCCAGATATTGGTATGAAAGCTGAAACATCAGAGAGCAAGCCAGCCATGTCTTACCTCTTGGAAATTCTCAGCCAAAAAAGAGAGCTACTTCCTGTATACCCATGTCTATATACCTTTCTGTGCCCTGCCACCTTACTTCCTCTCTCTGCCCAGCTACATCACTTTCTTCTTTCTGCCCAGTTCTATCACCAGACCTCCAGACCTCTATGATTAACTAGCCCTGGGATTAAAGGTGGCATGTGCCACCATTCCTGGCTCTGTTCTTAGTGTGACTGTGAATGATTCACAGTCCCATGACATGTGGTTGACTTTCCTAATCCCTCTTATAATGGCCCACTCTTCCTTCAAAATGGTCCTCTCTCCCATCACTATGGTTTGTTGTCTAATTACAATTGTTCAAACTATCCCATTCTAGTCATGCACTTTTCCATCACAATGTCCAACTCTCTCACCGCAATGGTCTAGTTTTCCTTAAAAATGATTCACTGTCCCATTAAAATGGGCTATTCTTCCTTCACAATTAGCTACTGTCCTATTCCATATGTCATGTTTTATTGCCTCTTAATGGTCCACTGCACTATCCTCCATCACTTGATTTACCACACTGTCACAATGATTCACTTACCCTTTATAATTATACAGTGCCTCCCCCACAACAATGTGTCACTGTCATTTTCTCCTATCAAATGACCCACTGTTCAATCACAATGGTCAACTATTCCTTCACAATGATTCAATGTCCAATGTTTAATTGTCTCATCCCAATGGCTTACTGTCCCATGAAAATAGTCCACTGCCCCAATATAGTGTTTACTGTGTAATCACAATGGTCCACTGTCTCATCACAATGATCTGCTTCCCATAACAATGGTTCGTTGACCTATCACTACATTCCTTTGTCTTGTCACAGTTGTGCACTGTCCTATTTCATCTAAAATTTCTCCAATGTGCCACAAAAATCACCCAGTGCCATATCTCTTGTCAAAACAGTCCACTGTCCCATCAAAATGATCTACTTTCCCATCACAATGTTCCACTGCCCGATAACCACGGTCTATTGCCACATCACCACAATCTACTACCGTCTCTTCACAATAGTCCATTGTTTGTCTACAATTATTCACTTATGGTCATTAAGCACTGGATAATTGTGATAGAATAGTGGGCAATTATGATTGGACAATGGATAATTTTGATGGGAGAATGGGCCATTTTTACTGGATAGTGATCATTGTGATGGAACAGTAGACCAATATTATTGGAGAGTGGATCATTGTAATGGGACAGTGGAACATTTTTATGAGACTGTGGCACACTATGATGGGACATCATCGTGATGGAATGGTGGACCTTCATAATTTGACACAATCAATTTCTCCGTCACAGTTATCACTGCCCCATCACAATGATCCAAATGCCACAACAAAACTTGACTGTCCACTACTATCTTCTCTGTCTTATGCCAGTGTTCCACTGTACTCTTTCCTCTACTGTCATATAATGATGATCCATTGTCACATCACAATGATACACTCTTCCACCCCAGTGCTACACTGTTCCATATTAATGGATGGGTATTCTATCCCTATCACATGATACACTGACCCATCACATTATTCAAGTACTTTATCCAAATGGTCCACAACCTCTTAGTGATGATTCACTGTGCTTGAACAATTTTCCACTGTCACTTCACAGTGGTCCACTGTCCTATTCCAAATCACAATGGGCCTTAATCCCTTAACAATGGTTCACTCTCTCATCATAATTATCCACTGTCCTATCACAAAACTCCCCTATCTCATCACAATGATTCTCTGCCCTCACAGAGTTTCACTGTACTGTCATAATGGTCTGCCCTCTCATTACAATAGTCTATAGTCATATCACAATGACTCATTATCCAATAAGAATGGCTCGATCTTGCATCAAAATGATCTACCAACCACAATAGCTCATTGTCACAAAACAATGGTTCACTGTTCCTTCACAATGATTTATTCTCCAGGCACAATGGTCTCACATCTCATCGCAATGCTGTATTGCACAATCACAATGTCCCACTGTTCCTTCACTGTCATTTACTTTCCCATTACAATAATTCATTGCCCTATTTCTATCATTCACTGTCACATCACAACAGTCCATTTTCAAGTCACAATATTTACTATTTAATAACAATGGTACACTGTTCCATCAGGGTGATTCTTTGTCCCATCACTATAATTAACATTTACACCAAAATGACCCACTTAACTTTCCAATATTTACTGACCAATAACAATGGTACACTGTTCCATTACAGTGACCCACTGCCACATCAAAATGTTCCATTGTCCTATCAAAATGTTCAACTGTCCTATCTCCAGTTACAATGATCAACTGTTTCATTCCGGTGATCTACTGTCCAATAACAGTGACTCACTGTTCCATTACAATGCTCCACAGATCATAATGTCTCACACTGCTATAATAATGGACCAGTGTTTTATACCCTATCACAATAGTTCACTATCCTATAATAATGCTCCACTGTCAATTACAACTCTCTACTCTAATGTGACAGTGGTACAGTATCTTATCCCTTACCACAATTGTCCAGTATCCCATCAAACTCCTCAATTATTCCATCACAATAATCAAATGTCCCATAAGAATGCTCTATTGTCCTAAACCTCATTGCAATGGTCTACTGTCCCATGAAAATGATTTACTGTCAAATAACAATTTTCCCCTGTCCCATCACAATGGTCCATGGTCACATAACAAAGACTCACTGTCCTATCACAGTTTTTCACTTTCACATCACAATGGTCTACTGTCTGATTCCCTTTTAAAGTGTTCTACTGTCCTATCATAATGGCTCACTGTGCTGTTACAATGACCCACTGTCTCATCACACTATCCACTCTCCCATCACAATTGTCTATTTTTTCATCATAAGGATTCTTTGTCCAATAACAATGGGCCAATTTTACATCAAGATGGTCTACTATCCAGCCACAAAGGACCACTTTCTTATAACAATGGTATACTCTTTCTTCACAATGATTGACTTTCCAATCACAATGGACCACTATTTCTTCACAGGGGTTTACTGCCCAAACACAATGCTCCAATTCCACATCATCAATGTCCAATCTCCTATTCCTCTCACAGTGATCCACTGTACCATCAGATTGGTACACTGTATTTCCACAATGTCTATCACTCCATAACAATGATTCACTATAGCACTGCAATGCTCTGCTTTCCCTTAATAATGCCCCCTCTCCTATTCTCTTTCACAATGGTCAACTCTCATATTACAGTGTTCCTCCAGTATCCTATTAGAGTGGTTTACTGTCCTTTATATATTATACATTCTCCTTTTTTGTTTTTTGGGTTTTTTTTGTTTTTTTTTTTTTGTTTGTTTGTTTGTTTTTTGAGACAGGGTTTCTCTGTGTAGCTTTGCGCCTTTCCTGGAACTCGCTTTGGAGACCAGGCTGGCCTCGAACTCACAGAGATCCACCTGCCTCTGCCTCCCGAGTGCTGGGATTAAAGGCGTGCGCCACCACCGCCCGGCCACATTCTCCTTTTAATGTAATTAATTCCCCTATTACTATATTTCCTTTTCTCATTATAGTGGTCCAACGGACTATTTATTTCCTGTCACAATTATCTGCTGTCCCATAAAATTATCCACTGTCTCATCACAATGACTCACTGTCCTATCACACTTTTTCACTGTCACATGATAATGGACCAATATCCTATCCCTATCAAAGTCCTTTATTGTCCCATTTTGATGACCCACTGATCCATTGCAATAAAATGTTCCACTGTCCTACCACAATAAGTCAAAGTCCCAACATGAAAAACCCACTTTCTCATCATAACGATCCACTGTATTATACCCTGTTACAGTGGCCAACTATCCATCAAAATAATCTGCTGTCACATAACAATGATTCACTGTCCAATCACAGTCATCCATTGTCCAATCACAATGCTCCAGTCTCCCATAATGATGGACCAGGGAATGATCCAATATCACAGTGAGACACTGTTCTCTCAAAATTATTCAACATCCCATAACAATGATTCAGTGTATCATCACAGTGTTCCACTGTAATATAGTAAGGATTCAAAGTCCTATCCCTTATCACAATGGTTCAGTGTTTGCATTACAATATTCCTCCAACCCTCAAAATGGTCCACTCTCACATCATAGTGGTTCACTGTTATATCTAAGTGTTTCATATTTTCTTACTCACAATTTTGTGGTTCACTATGCTATCATACTTTTTCATTGTTCCATTACTATGGCTCAATCTCCCATTATATTGTTCTCTGTCCTGCTACAGTGAGTCACTGTCCCATAACAATGATTCACTCTCCCATCATCATATTCTTCTCTGTCATCACAGTGGTTTACTGTCCTACTACCTCTAGAAATGATCCACTATTCATTCACAATGATACATCTACAATTCAATGATCCTCTGTGTTATCACAATGGTCAACTGTCCTAACCCCTATCACAATGGTCCACACTCCCATAAAAATGCTTCACACTGTTCACTACCATACCATAATAGTCCTCTGTCTTATTCCTTATCAAAATGAGCCATGGAAATATTATAATGGTCTACTTTCTCATCACAATGATTCACTATTCAATCACAATGGTTCAGTCCCATCATGATAAACCACAATCCCATCACAATATCCCTCTGACCCATTGAAATGTTTTACTGTTCTGTCATAATGATACACTGTCCCATTACAATAACCCAGTGTCCCATCACAATGGTCCAATGTATTATCCAATATTACAATGTCCCACAGTCCTTTTAAAAATGATATACTTTCTTATCACAATATTTCTGTAATTCCTTTCCAAGGCCCACTGCCTCATCACTATTTTCCAAAGTCTTATCACATATAACAGTGTGCAAAGGTCCCAACTTAATTGTCTATGGTCATATAACTGTGGTTAACTGTAATATCTCATTGCACAACTTTCCCTAAATAATGCTCCAATGTCCATTCCTTTTACCAATGTTTCACTATCCCATCACAATGGTTTACTATCCCATTATAAAATTCCACTGTAACATCAAAGTGTTCCAGTGTCCTATTTCCTTTCACAATTGGTCACTGTCCTATCACAAAATTCCATTGGCCATCACAATAATTTACTTTCTCATCACAGTGGTCTACCATGCCATTGATTGTTGGGGAAAGTTATTTTAAGGCGTGTTACTTTTGTTTATATTGTATTTGTATAACTCTGTGAAGCTGTGTTACTGTGTCTGTCTAAAACATCTGATGTTCTTAATAAAGAACTGGCCAATAGCAAGGCAGGAGAAAGGATAGGTGGGACTGGCAGGCAGAAAGAATATATAGAGGGAGAAATCTGTGAGGAGAAAGATCTAGCAGTCAGAGAAGGAGGAGGACTACAGGGTTCAGCCACCCAGCTACACAGCAAGCCATGGAGAAAGAGTAAGATTTATAGAAATTAGAGAATGAGAAAAGCCCAGAGGCAAAAGATAGACAGGTTAATTTAAGAAAAGCTGGCTAGAAACTAAACCAAGCTAAGGCCAGGAATTCGTAAGTAATAATAAGCCTCAGTGTGTGAAATTATTTGTGAGCTGGGTGGTATACCTTCACCAAATAAGAGTAAAAAACAAACAATAATAGATATGACCATAATCTTATCACAATGATCCACTGTCTCATCCAAATTATCTACTTCTCCAACGCATTGATTCTGTCTCATCAAAATGATCTACATTACCGTAATCCACTGTCCTGTAATAATGCTCTGCTTCTCCATGACAATGTTCCACATTTCTTTAATTATGCACGAGTCTTATCCTCTATCATAAAGTTCCACTATCCTTGAACAATGTTGCACTACATCTTCACAATGACCACTCTCCTAGCACAATGATCCATGATCCTTTCCACCCTAGTACTCTTTATTCCCTTAATGATCCACATACTTATTCCTCAGTACAATTTTTGATTACCCTATCACAATGCTGCACTTTAAAAAAAAAATGCTCCTCTGTCTTATCTCCTGTCACAGTGGTCCACTGTCAAATAACAATATTCCACTATTCCATCACAATGGTTAATTGTCTTATCATAATATTTCATTGTCACATCAGAGTAGTCCATTCCCTTTTCCCTCTCACAATGTTCAACTATCCCATCACACTGGTTCACTATCCAAAGATAATTCTCTACAGTCCCATCACAATGATCCATTGTCCCATAACAATTCCATCACTATGTTCCCTTGTCTCATATTAGTAGTCAACTGTACTATATCATCTCACAATGATCTATTGTCCAATAATAATGATCCACTGTTCCATCAAAGTGGTTCATTCTTCTATTCCCTATTATATTGATTGATTGTTCCATTAGAACTATTAGCACAGTTTCATCACAATGGTTCAAAGTTCTATCCCCTTTAACAATGGTCTGCTAATTGCAATGGTCCAAAGTAACAGAACACAAATTCACTGTCCCATTACAATGGTTTGCTTTCCAATCACAATAAATCTCTATCTCATCACAATGATCTACTCTCTTATCACAAAGGTCATGTGTCCCATCATAATGATTTACTTTTCTAGCACAGTGTTTCACCATCCCATCATTATGCTTCAGTCATCATCACAATGGTATGCTGTCTCATTACAATGTTCCACTATTCTATCTCCTTTCACAATGGTCCATTGACCAATTGTGATTTGCTTTCTCATAACAAGGTGGCAGTGTTCCATTCACAGATCCACTGCCTCATCACCATAATCGAAGTCTTACAGCCTATAGCAATGTTGAACTTCCCTGCCCAACAGTGACTTACTGTAATATTTGATTGCATCACTTTCCCCTAATAATGCTCTAATTTCCATTCTTTTTCACAATGGTATACTGTTCTATAACAATGTTCCACTATTTCATCACTATGATTATTGTCTCTTTACAATATTCTACTACAATATCAGTGTTCCATCTTCAATTCACTCTCAAAGTTGTCTACTGTCCTATCACAAAAGTCTACAGTCCTACCACCATGATCCATTGTCTGATAGCAATGGTACACTTTCCCATGACAATGTTCCACTTTCCTTTAATTATCAACTACAGTATTGTCCCCTATCACAATGGCCCACTCTCCCTAAACAATGTTCTACTATCCCAGCACAACTGTCTACTCAGTCATCAAATTTTCACTGTTTCATCATAATGGTGCTCTCTCCCATTGAAATGATCCACAACAATTTCATATGCCCTCTAACAAGGGTCAGCTGTACCATTATGTTGATACACTGTCCCATTACAATGGTCTACCTTCCCTTCACAATATTTCACTCTCCAACCACAATGGCCCACTGTTACATCACAATGTTCACTGTTCCATCACAATGATCCATGGTCCCAACAAAATGGTCCATTCTTCCATCAAAAAATTCAAAATCCAATCCGAAAGATCCACAGACTCATCACAATAGTCCACGATCTCATCATAACGGTCAAACTATCTCTTCATAATTGTCAACTGTCACCTCACAGTTTTCCACTATCAAATTACAATAATCCACTGTTTCACCCTCATGGCCCACTGTCTTATAACAATGTTCCACTGCTTCATCACAATGATTCATTGTCCATAATAACAGTTCACTGACTAATCACTGTGCTGTCCTGTCTCATTATGCTGGTCCATTGTCCTCTCTAACAGTGCTCCAGTGTCTAATAATACAGTGTCCCACTACAATTTTCACTGTCCAATAATAATGGCCCACTAAACTATCACAGTGATCCACTGTTCCATCGAAATGTTCCAGTGTCCCATTACAATGGTTCAAAATCCCACCACAATAGTCCATTGTCCCATCATAATGGTTCAAAGTCCCATCACAATGGTCTACTGTCCCATCACAATAGCCTACTGTCTCATCGCTATTGTCTACTATCACATCATAATTTTCTACTGTTCCTTCAAAATTATTCACTTTTCCATCATAATGATTCACTGTTCTATTGTAATGATATATTATCCCATTACAGTGGTCTGTTGTCCCACCACAATGATTTACTGTATCATTACAATGATCTATTGTCACATCCTAATCATCCATGAACCCATAATTTTCCACTGTTCCATCAAAATGTGCCACCAAAATCTTCCACTGTTCCACCACATTGGCTCAGAATTCCATGGCAAAGATTCACAATCTCATCACAATGGCCCACTTCCTGTTGCAATTATTCACTGTCACATCACAATTTTCTACTGTCCCATCACTACTGTTCACTGTCACATCATAATTTTCTATATCCCACCAAAATGATTCACTCTTTCATCACAACGATTCACTGTACTATTGTAATAGTCCATTATCCTATCACAGTGGTCCACTGTACCATTACAGTTGTCTACTGTCACAGAACAATGGTACATTGTACTGTCCTCTATCACAATTATCCTCTTCACATTGATTAAAACTCATTTTTCCATTACAGTGACTCATTGTTCCATCACAAAGATCAACTGTCTCTCACAATGGCCATTGCCCTAACCCCTGTCACAATGTGATGCTGTTCAATCATAATGGTCCACTATCACTTAACAATGTTCTACTATACAATTATAATGGGAGATTGTCCTTCAAAATGTTTCTCTGTCATGTCACAGAGATCCATTCTCCTATTCTCTCTCACAATATTCATCTGTTCCATGACATGACTACTGTCACATCACAGCCTTCTGCTGTCTCCTTATAAAGATCCAATGTCCTATTACATTATCCCATTGTTCTATCTCAACAATTCACTGTCCCCTCACAATGGTATCCTGTCCTATTACAGTGATCCACTGTCTTATCAGAATGGTTTGATATCTTATCACTTATAGCAATGTTCAATTGTCATATCGTAATCATGCATGGTCATATTAGAGTGACTCGTTGTAATATCTCATTGCACCACTTTCTCTTAATAGTTATCCAATGTCAATTCTCTTTCCCAGTGGTCCCCTGTCCCACAATAATGTTCCCCTCTATAAACACAATAGTTTCCTCTCACATCATAAACTTCTACTGTCAAATCACAGTATTCTTCTGTCTTATTCCCTCTGAACATTATCTACTGTCCTACCACAAAGGTCTAGTCTCCAATGACAATGACTCACTGTCCCATCAAAATGATATATTTTGTCATCACAGTGGTTCACTACTTCATCACAATAGCTCAGAGTCCCGTCACAATGATCCAAAGTCCCATACAATAATTCATTAATCATAACAGTGGTCCACTTTCCCATCACAATGTTCCACTTCTCCTTAGTTATGGTCCACATTCATGCCATATCACATGTTCCAGTGTCCCCAAACAATGTTCCACTATAATTTTTACAATGATCCACTGTCCCATTGTGAGAGGACAGCTTGTCGGGGGAAGGGGGTGGCAAAAGACCTCTCCCTTGCTAGATCAAAGCCCACCACACAGCCAAATGTAGACCCTTCCAAACACCTGGTAACCACATCCATAGTCAAATCATCCCCTTATGTAGCCCTACTGAGTAAGGCAAGTTCAGATTCTCAGAGCCTGAGTAAGTTCTCACTAGGAAACCTCTGTGGGTCTCTACATCTCATTAAACTAATTCAATTCTGATTGTGATGACCAATTTTCCTACCAATGCTCACTGTCCAGTTGTAATAGTCCACTGTTGTTGTACAGATCTTAAAAGGTTTTATAATAAAAACCCAGAGCTAGATATTGGGGAAAATACTGAAAGATCAGAGAGACAAAGGAACGAGCCACTGCCACATCTCTTTCACCTTGCCAACTTCACGAATCCTCTCACTGAATGCCTCTGAGTCCTCAGCTGAAAGCTCTCCAGCCAAAAACCCTTTAGTTCCTGTCTCCTCATGCCTTATATACTTTTTTCTGTCCAGCCATATCATTTCACCCTTAGTGCTGGGATTAAAGGCATGTGACTCTCAAGTATTGAGATTAAAGGTGAGTGCCACCAATGCTTGACTCTGTTTCTCCCCTAGACTGAATTAATCTCATGTAATCCAGGGTGGCTTTGAACTCACAGAGATCCAGATGAATCTCTGCCTCTTGAGTGCTAGGATTAAAAGTGTCACTGCCTGGCATCTATGTTTAATCTAGTGGCTTGTTCTGTTCTCTGATCTTCAGGCAAATTTTATTAGGGTACACAACATATTGCCACACACTGTCCCTTCTTAATGATCCAGTGTTCCATCACAATGGTTCAAAGTTCCAGCAAAAAGATTCACAAACTCATCACAATGTTCCACTTTTATTTCATCTATTATAAAATGTTAACTGTCCCACCTCAATAATCCACTGTCCCATATCAATGGTTAATTTTCCCACCACAAAGGTCTACTGTGTCATGACAATGCCATTCTCCCATAAAATTTGACCAAGTCCTATTGCCTCTCACAATATTATACTTCTCCTCCACAGCAATTCACTATCATCACATCACAAAGCTCCACTATAACTTCACAATATTCTACTGCAACATAATGACTATTCATTGTCCTATTACTCATCACAATAGTCTATTGTCTCATCAAACTGTCCCAATATTTAATCACAAAGATCCACTGACACATTACTGTGGTACAATTTCCTATTCCTTCTTGTAATGGTACACTGTACCATCATACTGCTACACTCTTACATCACTATTCCCTACCAATCCATCAAAATGTTCACTGTCCCATAATAATGTTATACTATCCAAGTATAATGTTCTTAGCATCACTATGTCCCACCTTCCTATCCACTATCACAATCATCTACTTCCATATCAGTATGATTCGCAGTCTCATGATAATGTTCTACTGCCCTATCACTATGATTTTTTAAATTCCCTGATCCACTGTCTGTCCCACCATAATGATTAACTTTCCCATCAAAATATTTCACTGTTCCATATCAAAGTGGACTCTCTCACCACAATGGTTCAAAGCTATTCCCTATAAAAATAGTCAACTGTCCCATCACAATGTTCTATGGTCAAAGAGTCACTGTTCCATTACAATGTTCCACTGTCATATAGTGTCATAGTAGGCAACTGTCCTATTTCCTTCCACAATAGCCCACTGCTGCATCAAAATAGTTCAGTCTCACATCACAATTCCCCAATGTACCATAATAGTGGTTCATTGTCCCAACACAAATGGCATACTGTTAAGTCATTGTGATCCACTGTCAAGTCAATGATCCATCATTTAATAGAATTCTTCACAGTCGCATGAGAGTGGTATAATATCACATTATGGTCTCCTACAGTCTCATCACAATAATCGACTGACTCACCCTAGTGGTCATTTTCCCATTCCCTCTCAGAATGTTGAACTGTCTGTTCATACTGATCCATTGTTACCTCACTGTGGGCCACTGTTCACTGTTCTATCACAATGCTAATCTACCTGATAACAATCACCCATTGTGCCATCACAAAGGCTCACAATCCATTACAATAGTGCATTGTCCCCATGCCACAATATCCCACACCAATGTTTCACTACCTCATCACAATGGTGCACTGTCTTATACAATATTCCATAGTCACCTCACATTGGTCCATTCTCTTATTCCCTCTCAGTGTTTACTTTTTCATCATAAAGATCCTCTGATCAGAATGATATACTGTCCCATCACAAAGGTCTACTTTTCCTTCAATATATTGTCCACTGTTCCATCAAAATCACCCATTGTCACATTGCAGTGGTCCATTATCCCATCACAACAGTCCAGTGTAATGTCACAAGGATTCATTATCCCATCAAAATAGCCCACTGTCCCATTATAATTATCTACTTTCCCATCACAGTATTCCACTGTAACACTGCAACGGTCCACTGCTAAATCACAATGATTCACTGTGTTATCACAATTACATACTGCTATATTATAAAGATCCACTGTTATATCTCAGTGGTCCACTACCATATCCTGTGATGATATTGTGTTTCCCAAAATATTGTGCACCCTAATAAACTCATCTGGGGTCAGAGAATAGAATAGCCACTAGATACAGAGACTAGAAAATGGTGGCACTCATGCCTTTAATCCTAGCATTCTAGAAGCAGAAATAGATCTGGATCTCTGTGAGTTCAAGGCCACATTGGAAACAGCCAGGCATGGTGACACACACCTTTAATCCCAGGAAGTGATGGCAGAAAGCAGAACGGTATTTAAGACATGAGGACCAGGAACTAGAGCTAGTTAAGCTTTCAGGCTTTCAAGAAGCAGTTCAGCTGAGGCCCATTTGGATGAGGACTCAGAGCCATCCAGTCTGAGGAACAGGATCAGCTGAGGAATTGGTGAGGTGAAGAAGCTGAGACTAGTTCTGCTTCTCTTATCTTCCAGATTCATCCTAGTACCTGGCTCCAGGTTTGTTTTTATTAATAAGAACTTTTAAGATTCTGCTACAACATCCCCTATCAACAATGTTCCACTGTTCGATCAAAATTATTCATTATTGTAATACAATATTTCCATCTCCCATGACTATAGTCTATTGTCTTATTCCCTGTAACAGTGGCCCACTATCCAATCCCAATGATTATCTGTACCATCACAATGCCCTACCCTTCAACCATAATGACCCACTGTCCCATACAGAGATTCATTGTCCTGTCAAAATGATATGACATTTTACTCTCCTGTCATAATTCTCCATGGTCCTATAATTATGAACCAATATCCTATCCACTATCACAGTGGTCCACTGTCCCATGACAATTGTCTATTTTTGCATTGAAATGCCCCAAAATATTATAAAATGGTCCACATTCACTTAATGATAATTAACTGTCTTATCATAATGTTATACAATCAATTCACAGTGGTACACTGTCCTATTCCCTCTCATGATTAGTACACTATCCATTCACAAAACCCACTCTCCCATGTGCTGTGGGATGTCAGTCTATATGTTATGGATATTTGTTGCTCTGATTGGTTGATAAATAAAAAGCTGATTGGCCAGTAGCCAGGAAGGAAGTATAGGTGGGATAAGCAGATGAGGAGAAATCTTGGAGGAGGAAGGGCTGGGTCTGAAGTCATCAGGTAGACACAGAGGAAGCAAGATGACAAGGTAGAACAAAGAAAAGGTACCAAGCCACATGCATAAACGTAGATAAAAATTATGGGTTAATTTAAGTACAAGAGCTGGTCAGTAACAAGCCCGAGCTAATGACTGAGAAATTATAATTAATATTAAGCCTCTGTGTGATTATTTTATAAAAGGATATGGGACCTGTGGGTGAGATATTTGTCCTGACTGTGGGCCAAGTGGGAGAAAGGAAGTCTTCCAACTACACCCATGATGATGACTCACTCCCCCATCACAATTATTTGCTGTCCTATTACAATGTTTCACTCTCTCATAATAATGGTCCACTGCCCCATAACAATGGGCCACTCTCTGCCATGGGTGATGACATAAATACAACAGATGGCATTTAATAATTCACATGTCAACCCATCAGATTAATAATGCTCTGATGGATGAACCTCATTAATCAAGGCTTATGGGACCATGGACTCTGAAAACTGGTTGCTTTTTTGTATTTTTTTTTTATGTTCCACTATATTTCTTTCTTAAAAGCAGCTATGGGTTCTCTCCCTTTTGCTTGTGTGTTTATGTCATGACTATATCCATCTACTGGGTGCACATATAGCTGTGGATGGTCAGGAAGATGATTTCTGCTTAAGATATATAATTTTGATGAATAGAAATCAAATACTACTAGGATATTTTTCATAACTCAGACTGACATAGAAAAGTAACAGTTTTCTCAGCTACAAAGATACCTTTTTACACATTTAGCTAATTTTATACTTCAGAGAAAAATTCAAAATTGACCAGTTGCTCCCACAAAATATGTACAAGGGCAAGTTCTCAGGTGTCTATTGCTGTACCAGAGTCAGGCTGATAACATTAAAACACAACTCCCTGCAGCAATTGACTTTCTGCATGTACTCCTAACCTCAAAGTTCAGTCAACTAACTGTTTATTATTTATGTCTTGAATTTCTTTTTTTTTGCAGATTTTCTTTTTTATTTTTTTTAAAATTATTTTATTTTTAAATTAAAAACTTTTTTCCATTGTATATACCAACTACAGTTCCCCCTTCCTCCCCTCCCCCCACTCAGCCCCTACTTCCCCTGAATTTCAATGTCATTCTCTGTCTGGGAACCCTGACCACTTAGAACTATTTAATCACCATGCCTGGTCAGTGTGACATTCCCCACCTGACAGAAACTGTATGATTCCTTACATGTATCAAAATGGCTCTGTCTCCTATTGTTTACTCAAAAAATTCTTTGTGACCCTGGAAATGTAACTCATTTTGGTCCAGAGTTTTGCTGTTGATAGAGATGTGTATGGTGAGAGCTATATAGAGAGAACTGGAAAAAAAAAAGCTGTGTAGCGCTATGTAGAGAAGATGTGTGCAGAGAAAGCTGAGAAGAGAGGATGAGTAGCTATGTACAAGAGACAGCAGTGTAGAGAGATGGAGCAGTAGATGTAGGAAGAGATGTGTAGTAGAGAGCTGTATATGCAGGAGAAAGATTTGTGTGTAGGGGAGAGATATGTGTGTAGGAGAGGGATATGGGTAAAAAGAGATGTGGGGAGGGAAGAGACATAGCTGTTGAAAGAGATGTGTGCAGAGAGAGCTGTGTAGAGAGATGAGTACTTATATAGAAGATAGAGCTGTGTAGAAAGATGAGTAATTATATAGAAGATAGAGCTGTGTAGAAAGATGGAGCAGAAGCTGTGTAATGATGTATGTAGAAGGTATGTAGCTGTGTGGAGAATGTAGCTATGTGGAGACAGTTTTCAGAGATTCTTCAAGATGAATAAAAAAGGAAGTTACCATCAGAACACATGTGTTTTTTTCTTATTACCCCTCAGATAGAAAAGTCTAGCCTTTGCCACATTCATGGATTTTTTTTTTGCATACCTTGGTGTGCTCTTGGTGCAGGTTCTCTTAAGAAAACCTATCACAATCTCCTATAACAATTGGCTACTGTCCTATTACCTATCACAGTAGTCCACTATCTCATAAATATAGCCGATTGTTTTGTCCCCTATTAATGGGTGATGTTGTTCTGTATGCTACAAATATGTGATGCTCTGATTGGTTGATAAATAAAGCAGTTTGTCCCATGGTGAGGCAGAATAAAGTTATGCAGGACATTTTAACTAGAGAGAGAAGAAGGAGAAGGACAGAGCAGAGGAGATACTGCTAGCTGCCACAAGGAGAAGTAAGATGTAAAAGTACCAGTAAGCCACAAGCCATGTGGCAAAGTATAGATTTATAGAAAAGGGTTAATTTAAGATGTAAGAGCTAGCTCACAAAAATCCTGCCATGGTCATAGTTTAAAAAAACTGTGTGTTTATTTGAGTCTGAGTGGCTGTGGGTCTGGCGGGTGAGAGAGATTTGTCCTGATCATGGGCCAGGGAGGGCACAGGAAATCTTCCAACTATACTCTATCACTTGTTTCACTTACATATTACAATTATTCATTTGCCCATCAGAATTATATTCCATCCTTGACAATGCTCTACTGTTCCATAATAATTGACCAATGTTCTATCTCCTATCACAATAACCTATTGTCCTATCCCAATGGGCCACAGACTCATAACAATTTACTGTACCATCACAATATTGTACTGTAACTTCATTGTGGTCCACTGTCCCATTCCCCCTCACAACTGAATCTCCTTTCACAATGTTCCACTCTCACATAACAATGATTCAGTTAAATCACAGTGGTCCACTGTCTCATTATCAAGATTGACTCTTCTATAACAATGGTTCACTGTTCCATTAGAATGATTCACTGTTTAATCACAATGGTCTACTCTCCATTACAGTAATGCATTCTTAGATGACAATGACCCACTGTCCAATCATAATAATTTACTGTCTAATCACAGTGATTTACTATCCTATTACAGTGGTCCACATTCCTGTTACAAAGATCTATGGTCACATTGTAATCTTGTCCCACACAACGATTCACTCTCACATCACTATGTTCCTCTGTCTCATCACAGTGGCCCACTGTACTGTTTACTCACACAGTGATCTATTGTTCCATAATAATTATCAACTGTCTCATCACAATGCTTCAATGTCCCATCACCATATTCCACTAGCACTTCACCATGGTCCACTGTTGTATTCCCTCCCAAGATTGGAGCATTATCTCTTCACATTGTTCCACTATCACAATAATTCACTGTTCCTTCATAATGCACCAGTGTTCTATAGTAATTGACTATTGTGCTATCCCCCATCACAGTGGTCCACTGTCTCATTACAAAGGTCCATGGACCCTTAACAATAATTCACTGTCCAACCACTTAACAATAACCCACTTTCTTTTCATAATGGTCCACTGTCCTGTCACAATGGTTCACTGTCCTATCATAATGGTCTACTGCTCATAATTATGGATCAATATCCTATCTCCTTTCATAATGGTCGACCTTCCCATCACAATGTTCCAGTTCCATATCAAAATGGTTCATAGTATCTTAATTGTGATTCAATGTCCCATTACAGTGATCACTTTCCCATCATAAAATCCACTTTCCAAGCACAAAGATCTACTTTTCCATAACAATGGTTCATTGTCATATCACAATGTTTCACTGTCCCATGGTAATGGTGATTGCCCCCAAATCACTGTCCTATCACAATAGGACATTCTACAATCACAGTTGGCACCTGTCTGATAACCATCATACACTGTTCTATCACTTATAATTTGTTCACTGCCCTGTCACCATGATTCACTTTCCCTTCACAATGCTCTACAGTTCCATTATAATTGACCAGTGTTCTATCTTCTATCACAATGGCCCACTGTCCCATTACTAGGGTATCAGATCATTAGCAATGATTCACTGTCCCATCAAAATATTTCATTGTCACTTTGCTTTCCCTTCACAATAATTCACTTATCAATCACAATGGTCCACTGTTCCATATCAATCATCCACTGTTCTGTAACAATAATTCACTGTCTCATCAAATGGTCCACTGTCCCATTACAATGTTCTATTGTCCCTTAATAATGTTAACATTGTTGTTCACTGTCCCATCATGTGATTCAGTATCTTATGACAATGTTCCACTGTACCATAATATTTCAATTTCTTATCCCCTATCATAACGATTTTCTCTGCCATTACAGTAATTTACTCTCTCATAACAATAGTCCACTGTCCCAACTCAGTGGCCTATTTCTCATCACAATGATTCACTGTCACAAAACAATTGTTTACTATCTCACCACGGTGGTCCACTTTCTTATCACAATGTCCCTCTGTATTATTACAATATTTCACTGTCCTTTCACTGTTGCCTACTGTCCTTTCACAATGGTCCTCACCACATCACAATGATCCACTGTCCTATCCTCAATCACAATGGCATATTGTCCCTTCACATTGTCCCACTATTCTATTGCTGTGGCTCACTGCTTCATTACAAGATTTAGCAGCTTAATCACTAATGCACCACTCTACACATCATGATGTACTAATATCCAAACTTAATCTTCTATTGTCCCTTCACAATAATGATTTTTCCATAACAATGTACTGTTTTACGGCGGGCTCTAGTGTCCCTTTACAATGCTCTTCTGCCCATCATTTAATGGTATACTGTAATCAGACATTATAATGTATCTGATAAAATACTAATTAAATTTATTTTGATTGTATGTAAATCTGAATTACCCCTGCCTTTTTTTTTTCTCTGTGTAGCTTTGCGCCTTTCCTGGAACTCACTTTGGAGACCAGACTGGCCTCGAACTCACAGAAATCCGCCTACCTCTGCCTCCCGAGTGCTGGGATTAAAGGCGTGTGCCACCACGCCCGGCTTACCCCTGCCTTTTTTAATATAACACTTTCTGAAGAGAATCTAACATGACGTAAATTGGATCATTCCATTTTACACAGACATTGTTGGTGGGATACAGAATTAAATCTGCCTCAGTCTTCCATTCCCTCAGTGTATAGAGGTTTGAATGCTTTACCTGAATTCATATAAGAACCATCCATGGCAGAGAAAGATTTGGAGCTATTGAATATATAATTTGGGCTATGGTTATATCAAAGTAAAGAATCACTTTCATAACTTCTACACAGAATTATCTTTAGAAATCAATGAGAAAATACTATTTTCCAAATCTTTTAATTCGTAAAGATATTTTTCAATAAAAATTATAAAGATGCTGAAAAATCATTGAGTAGAACTATTTTTTCCAGCAACATGAAGGACTGGGAGATGAAAATTTTCAAATGATTGATTTAAATACAGACACTTTGTGCATTTGGTTATTATATTTATGGCCCCATAGATATATAGATAAATTTGACAGAACAGACAGGAATCATTTACTGGGTATATACTGTGTTTCAAAGGTATCTTATCTTTTGCAAATTGAAAGTTCATGGTTATCCTGCAATCAGGCCATCTATTACCACCATTTTTAGATTCTCATATACTCCCTATGTGACCCTGTGTTAAATTTGGTGATTCTTCTGCAATTTTAAACTCTTTGCTAATTTAACATCTTTCAGCTCATCTGTGATCAGCAATCTTTATGTTCCTATTATAACCAAGGAACCACAAACTTCACTCATACAGGGCAGTAAATTTAATCAATGAATGTTGTGTGGGTCCATGGGCCAAATATTCTCTCTTCTCTCTCCAAATTTCCTAAGGTCTTTCTAGTCACTGAGATATTATTAAAATTAAGCCAATTATTATCCTCACAGTGACCTCTAAAGTGTTCCACAGATAAGCTGCTCTCATTTTAATTTAAAAGCTAGTGACAATTAAGCTTCATCAAGGAACTCATGAATAGGCCATAAGACACTATGGAGAGAGAGAGAGAGAGAGAGAGAGAGCAAATTGGAAGTTTCCATCAGGTTCTCCACCCCTCAAAGATCAGAGAACTCCATGGAAGAAAATAAGGAAAGATTGTAAGAGTCAGGGAATGAATGACACCAGAAGAACATGGTCCTCCAATTAAACTAAGCAGGGCTCACATGGGCTCACAGAGACTGAAATGGAAAGCATGGGGCCTGCATGGGTCTGAACCATGTTATGTAGGTTATGGCTGTTTGTTTCTGTGGGACTCCTAACAGTGGTAGTGTATGTATCTCTGACTATCGTCTGCTCTTGAGACTCTTTTCCTCTTATTGGATTGCCTTGTCTAGCTCTAATATGAGGGCTTTCGTCTTGTCTTATTGTTTTGTCCTGTTTGGGTGTCATCTCTTGGAGATCTGCTCCTTTCTGAAGAGGAAATTGAAGGGACCTGGGAGAGAAGGGAAGAAGGAGGGAGCTAGTAGGAATAGAGTGAGGGGAAACTGTGGTTGGGATGTATTGTGTGAGAGAAGAATCTATTTTCAATTAAAAAAAAAAAAGCCGGGCAGCGGTGGCGCATGCCTTTAATCCCAGCACTTGGGAGGCAGAGGCAGGCAGATCTTTGTGAGTTTGAGGCCAGCCTGGTCTACAGAGCGAGCTCCAGGAAAGGTGCAAAGCTACACAGAGAAACCCTGTCTCGAAAAATGAAAAAAAAAAGAAAAAAAGAAAAAATAACATAAAGAAAGATAATGTGCACTAAAAGACACATTATGAATTGAAATAGTGAAACCTCCTTATGGATGATGAGAAGAAACTTTTATTGGCACAGACAGATCAAATGAACACCAATATAAGATAATCAATATTGCAGAAGACATAGACATGGATTTTGATTCCCAGCACACACATAAGCAGCTCATAACCATCTGTAACTTTAGCCCTAGGAGTTCCCATGGCATATTCTGATATCTGAAGTCCTCAGGCATATATGTGGAACACAAGAATACATGAAATCAAAGCACTCATACACATAAAATTATAAAATAAATAAATAAAATTTAAAAAAAGATAATATTATCTTAAAGCCCAATTTAGAGCAATTAACTTTTCAATGTCTTCAAGGCTGAGAGAGGTAAGAAAGCTGCAGAAGAGAAGTTTAAAGGAAGCCTGAAGCTAGCTTTTGAACTTTAAAGGAAAAAGACTGTTGAAACAAAACAGACATTCAAGGTGACACCACTAATAATTAACTGTAGGAAAGATAATAAACACAGGTGCCCAAAACATACAGCAAAATTCTAATGCACACAAGATACGTTATCATGGAATTTAATGCCATTGAGAGTGTTCATGGCTAGAGAGGAAAATTCAATACCTGGCTTAACATTTCAAAGAGCATACTGATTCTGTCAGTATTTAACATAGCTGGTACCTTTAAAAACCGAAGTCCATTCTCAGCCACCCATTCCTAAAATGGCTTGATATCTATAACAACTCTGGTTAAAGTCAGTAGAAACCTTGTAGGAAGTATTCAGTATCAGAGATGTTATGGAGAACATATGTTTCAGAGAGAGCAGTCAAAAATCTACAATATCAGGAGTTAGAAAGCAGCTGACCCACCCATCATGAGTGACTAGAGGGGTTATTACTTCCTTGGAAAAAGCAATGGAATGTGTACAAATAGTAAGATGACCAGGATGAAAAGTGGAGCTTGGATATCCACGTTGCTTAAATCTCATGGTAAAATTTTAACAGATGAAGAATTTTCTTATGTATAGCAGTATTAGTTCTTGAGATAGAATCTACTCAGGGTTAAGACTGTGAACACTGTTTAGATAATAATAAAGGATTTAGGGCATTATACCTTCAGTAACCACTATCTTGATCAATTATTAGTTACCAATATCCAGGTAAAAGTGTCCACCAGCAAAGAGACCTCAAATGACTAAAGGCTAGGTTAATGATTAGGATTTCTACTAAATGAAGTATTTGAAATGAAGGAGTGGATGTTATTTTCAGATATAATGTACACATTGGATAGACTACAATGCTGTGCAATTATAAAATTTTTATGTACTGAGAACAACAAAAAAATGTGACTTGTTTTAGGGTAACAGTCTGTAAGCAAGACTGCAGTATTTTCAAGGAATTCTTGCAAAAGGGAACAGTCTAAGTATCAAAAATAAAGATGAGAGTTGATGACAGACTTCAACATAGCCTGAGGGAGAAGCAGTGAAGGTAGTACTCTCCCCATATAAGCTGCAAAAACATATGAAAGTTAGCTGTTAAAATCTTCAGGGAGACAGAAGAGACTCTGTGTCCAGCAGAAACAAAGGGAATCCCTTCAATGTCTGTGACTTCCCTCCATTACAATAAAACACAGTAACTCCACTTCTCGCCTCAACAATATAACAAGGAAAACATCTAAAGCTAACATCAGACAGTTTTGTATTTAAAATAGCACTAATAATAAAGCATAAGATGCAGGACCTATATAGAAAACAATGTCTTGATTACTGCTAAATTTTAAGATGGCTATAAGAACATTTAATTTTTAAGTTTCTTTTTATCATTATTAATTAATTAAATTAATTTATTTTGCATCCCAACTGCCATTTCCCCTCCCTCTTTGTCTCTCATTTCCTCCTCCCCTCCCCACCATATACTTTTTCTCTTGTATTTTTGTTCAGAATGGGGCAGGCTTCCCATGGGTGTCAACAAAGTATAGCATATAAAATTGAGGTAGGACTAAGCTCCTCCCCTTGTATTAAGGCTGAGCAAGGCAACCCAGTATGAGGACTAGGTTCCTGGAAGGCAGATATAGCATTAGGGCCAGGTCCTGCTTCCACTACTAGGAATCCCACAAGTACATCAAGCTACAAAACTACCACACATATGTAGAGGGCTTAGGCCAGTTGTTGCTGTTGGTCCAGAGTCTGTAAGCTCTTATGAGCCTATATCAGTTGTTTCTGTGGGGTACTTTGTGATGAGTTTGAGCACCCTGGCTCTTACAATCCTTCCTCTTTTTCTTCAACAGGATTGCCTGAGCTTGACCCAGTGCTTGACTGTGGATCTCTACATCTTTTTCCATCAGTCACTGGAGAAAGACTCTCTGAGGACAACTAGGGCAGTTAGCAATCTGATTACAAGAGATGGCCAGTTAAGGCTACCTATCATCCACTATTGCTAGGAGTCTTAGCCAGGGTCATACTTGTAGATTCGTGGGAGTTTCCTTTGCACCAGGTTTCTATCTGAACCCCAAATCCCCTCCCCATTCAAGATATTTCTTTCATTACTCTTCCCTTCCACTCACCCCTGCCAACCCAATTCCTCATTTTCCCATCCTTGCCAGTCCCCAGTCTACTTGGAAAATCTCTTCTATTTACCCTTCCCAGGGGAATCCATACATCCTTATCCTGCTTTGGGCCCTCCTCATTACCTAGCATTGCTGGGGCTGTGGTTTGTAGCATGGTTGTCTTTTACAACTAATATCCACTTATGAGTGAGCACATACCAAGTTTTTCTTTCTGGGTCTGGTTTACCTAACTCAGAATGATTTTTTTTTCTAATTCCATTCATTTACCTTCAAATTTCCTGATGTTATTGTTTTTAACTGCCGAGTAATACTCCTCTATGTCAATGTACAATATTTTAATTAATTTTTAAGTATTTTACATGCAGAAAATATATTGCTATCACATTCACTCCTTCCCCAACACCTTTTAGACCTAACCTGCACATTCCTACTCCCTCCCAATTTTGTGTTCTCTTTTTTTTATTTAATAACCAATCAAGTCCAGTTTGTGCTGCCCACATACTCATGGGTGTTGGCCACACACTGAAGATGCATGTTCTACACAGAAGGGATCACTCCCTTAAGGAAGACTGAAATTCTTGTCCCAGAACAATCAATTGTCAATAGCTCCACAGCTAGAAATGGGAGCCTGTGAGTCTCTACCCTCTCCACGCTGGCTTGATTTCCTGAAAGGATTTTCAGACAACCACAGTTTCTATGAATTAATAAGTGCATTGATCATATCACATCCAAAAGACACGGTTTCACTCTGGTTGTCCTTGATCTCTAGCTCTGAAAAAATGTTCGCCCCTCTTGGTCATTGGTTTTAAGGGAGATGATGTGATGCAGATGCTCCCTTGGAACCCGAGCACTCCACAGACCCTTTCTCTCTGCCTGTGTCAAAATACAGCAGCTTATGTTATTAAAGTGACAAATGAAAATATAGATATTATCATTTTTAAAATATCCAAACACTATGGAGATCAAAGAGAGATTTAATGGTACTTAAAATGGCAAAAACCAGAAAGAATTTTTCCGAAGGAACTAATAAATAATCTTAAATCTCAAAATAGATTCTGATGAAGACATATTCATTGAACTGGAGAAGAGGCAAAGAAAAATTATGCAAGTTCTCCCAAATACACGCACGGGGAAGGAAATGAAAATGATGCTAAAGGACATGGAGAAGTAGAGACTGGGAAGGAATGTCAAAAGATACTAGAGAGAAGTGTGAGTTCTCATTCAAGAAGAAAATGCCTGATAACTTTGTGAATTGATGTAAGGCAAAACTGTGAATTTAAAATATCACAATAAAGCACAGTTATAAACTAAATATGTCCATATGCTAGAGCAATCACTGGCAAGGAAATAAACAGGGTGGACGCATACCTCGCAAGGACTAGAAGACTGGTACAACATGTTAAAATGAAGAAGAATTTTAGGATCAGCAAAGAAAGTACAGAGATAGACAGACCAGAAAAACACAGAGCAGTATTTTACAAAGTACTAAGAGGCAGGACCTTCTGATTTCAAAATAGATCTGTATGCCTAAGTACAAATCTAATTAATCTTCAGAAGAAAATGAGGACAGTTTTAGACAAGACCATCACCATATACCATACTAAAAAATCCTGCCATAAAGACTTTAACATCAACACATAAAATAATAAGCACTGAGTGTCCTTTATAAACCCAGGCATTTAAAAATCAAGTGTAACTATACAGAGCTACATGAGCAGGACTTAAATCTTCAATTTATTTGAAAGAAAAAACAAACTTTCACTCCGGAAAAATATAATTTTTTATTTATCAAAATCGAAGTAGAACAAAATATTTTATTTATACAAAGAATAACTAATTTTTAAAAATTCAACAGTATATAGAAATACAAAGACAACTAAAAACCACAAAACATATGAGACAAAAAAAGCAGTAAAAATAAATTCAAGTATATCAATAACCACAATTGGGGGAAACATCATTAAATTCGTAGTAAATGAACAGAAATTTTCAAATGAATTTCTATGAATCCAGAGAGATATTGCTTATAGGAGTTGTATATAATAATAAAAGTGTTGATAAATATGTTAATCAAAAAATTTGAGAGTGCCTGTGTATTAAAGGGAACAGAAATTGAGGCAAAAGCCTATAATAGACACAAATAAGTTATTGACCCACTGAGAGGTGGCTCAGTGTTTAAAAGTGCCTATTGTGGCACGTATGAAAACCAGAATTCTGGTCTCAGTACCCTTGTGAAAGCTGGGATGGTACACACACATCTGTAAATCCAACACAGAGGGAGGCAGAGGCATGAGGACAGCTGGGGCTTTCTCATTGCTAGCATATTTGTGAAAGATAAACTCCATTTTCATAGAAAAACTCTGCCTTAAAAGAACAAGGCAGCAGTGACAGAGGACAATGCCCAACACCTTCTTATGATCTCTACATGCATCCACAAATACAAGAGCAAAACCAGCACACGTGCATATATACATTCCTTACATAGATAATCATGTGCATACTCATATAATATACATACACAACATATACATGTGTATATGTACATAAATTAATTAATTCAAACAAACCACCTATGAGATCTTCATTCGAAAAAGCACTACAAAGTTAGAAAATCAATAAGAGAAAAAAATACAAAAATTTGTATGATATAAAAATGAAATATCCAACTCTTAAAATGTTAATAGACTTAAACATGATGATTAAAAAAATGTGTAAACATTTTAACACATCTTTCTGAAAAATATATAGAGTGGCATTTATTAAGGCTAAAAACAATTCGAAAGACAAGAGGCTTCACTCATACTGTATATAAGAGCCACTCTTTTTATTATTAATAGGCATCTAATATACTCACAGAAGGGACTATATGGCTACATTGAGGAATAGGATACAAGAATATAAAAGGACCTGAAAACGTGTACCAATGATCAAGGCAGTGCAGAATAAGATTCCATTGAGCTGCCGGGCAGTGGTGGTACACGCCTTTAATCCCAGCACTTGGGAGGCAGAGCTAGGCGGATCTCTGTGAGTTCAAGGCCAGCCTGGTCTACAAAGTGAGTTCCAGGAAAGGCACAAAGCTGCACAGAGAAATCCTGTCTCAAAACAAACAAACAAATAAACAAACAAACAGATTCCATTGAGCCTATGAGAATGGTTTCAAAACATCAAAATCTAAGAACTCAAATAGTGGTAATTATGAAGAATTATATAATTCCTGTTGACTGTTGGCAGGCTCAGTCATTATCTTGTCCAACATGCTGACAATCAATTAAGGAATAGCCAGTTACATTGGGTGAGAGTCTCTCTTTTGTGCAAATTACACTAAAGTGTTCTCATGTATGTACACAAGGACCAAGTAGTAAGAGGCAAAAAAATAAGGGACATACAAATTTCTTTCAAATGAGTGAGAATAAATAAATTCTGCTATGATACTAAATAAACCTTAAGCTGAATAAATCACAAACAAATTAATCCAAATGGATTATGTTTTCTGAAAAATAATGAAGGATAAAAAAACATGATTATCATGTAGCTTTACAGAAGATGTCTAAGTTTTAAAACCATAGATTTTGTTTTAGACAGATGTGTAAGGCTAGTCTGGCCTTGGTCAATATCATCCTTTGCTGTTGGTTACTTGGAGAAATTATTCTAAAAATAATTCAGGTTCTATTCCTTTAAAAAGAAGTAATGGGTATTTAGGATGATAAATTGTACTCCTGTTAATTTTATGCAGAGTAAAAACACTTTTATTCTTTTATTTATTGGTATTAAGGCATATAGCTGATGACCAAGCTTAAAGGTGATATGGAGAAAACTCATCTCATGAGGAGAGAGGAAGTCTTGAACTTGTGGATTTCCCAAAGTCTACCATGATTATGTTTATAGAGTTTGGTATACTGTAAACATGGCCCCATTTGTGGTGTTACTTTAAATAATGAATTGCTCATAGTGTCTCTTCCTATGTTGCTTATTCATCTCTAAATGTATTGTCTGGTAAGATTGTATAAACCTCTATGGTTAGTTTAGGACAAGTTATGATATGGCTTCATGAATTACACAGACTGTCATTTAAATATCACAAGAAGGTTTTAATTTAAATTCACCACAATAAGTATTTTAAGTGTTTTAAAGAGAAATAAAACATAAAATAACCTAATATTGCTTCACAGCCAAGCAATGACATTCTTGTTTGAAGTGATAGGTCCTTCCACAATGACACACACAAACTTGGGAAAACAAGACTGGGGTAAGAACATTTTTGACAATCAAAAAATAAGTGTAGAAGAAAAGCATTGACTACTTTCCCAATGAGATTGACATCTGAAGATAGTGGCAGTCCATCTGTAGTGACGGATGTCATACACAGTGTGAAAAAAAGTGGGGAGAGAAGCTAGTAGGTGAGAGGCAGGCAAGTAGGGAACATATTGAAATTAAAATAATTGCCTGCAAAGGAAAAATAAATGTTTCTTAAAAAAACGTTTATCTTATATCAACATTATTTTCAAATTCTGCTGAAATAATCAGCAAAAAGTAATTATTTTCAAACATGACCATTTGACCTCACTTTGAAAGTTTGACATACATTATTTCACTGACAGTAAACTTTAAAAAAAACTAGTTATTTTGGCCAGGGTTCTCCAGAGGAACAGTACTTATAGACAGGGTCTATGGGTATATGGAAAGGGGGTTTATTTAAATAGCCTTATAGGCTGTGGTCCAGCTAGTACAACAATGGCTATCTAACAAATGGAAGTTCCAAGAGTCCAGTAATGTTCAGTTTACGAGGCTGGACATCTCAGCTGGTCTTCAGTATATGACAAAATCCCAAAGAAGTAGCCTCTAACACCAGTGAAAATGGACTTGCCAGAGAGAGAGAGAGATGGAGCACGCAAAGATTGCAAGCATTGGTCTCTCCTGTTCTACAGGCTGCCAGCAGAAGGTGTGACCCAGATTGAAGATGGATCTTTCCACCTCAAAAGTTCCACATCAAGAGTGGCTCTTCCTAATTTGAATTATTTAAGAAAAAATGCTCACAGCTGCTTGCAGCCACTTGGGTATTACTTAATTCCGATGGAGTCAAGTTGACCATCAAGAATAGCCTTCACAACTAAAATACACATTTAGGATGGAAACCTGCTGTTCTGTGTTTTAAAATATTTAAACTGATCCTCATGGCTTCATTCTTTGACTTACAGTTTCAGCATTTATTCAGACAGGTCCCCATGCAAAGGAATAATACAGTTCCTACTTTGTGGAGTAAATCATCTCCTTTGACCTTACATGGGTTCATAGGGTTGAAGTCAAGTCACCAGACTTGTGCAGTAAATACTTTTGCCCACCGAGCCTTCCCCCTGGCCCCTAAGACCATGTTTTAAATTTAAGTAAAGTTAGCAATTGTAGATCAGGGGTGGATCACTGCTTCGTATGTGTAAGAACCTTGGTGTGCAAATCCTGTAGAAGACCAAGCCAGTCAAATCCTCAGCATGGAGGGAGAGACAGCAACAAGGACCCAATCCTAAATGAGGAACTATTAACAACTGATGACTCCTGGATAATGACTGTCAGTTTTCTTTAAGGATGTGGCCTCTGAAAGGCTACCTCTGGTCTAGATGATGGTCCTACAACAGTAACATGTTGGTAGTACTAAGTGAACTCAGTGTATTAAAAAAACAAAACACAAAAATCTAGGAAAATAATAGGGGGCATACGGGTTGAATCAGGAGGTAATGATGGATACCTTGATCAAAACACATTATATGCATGTGGGAAATTCTCAACACTGAAAATGGTATTCAAAAATTAACAATAAAGATGGAGAAATGGAAGAGATCTACATGAACATCCTGGACATGAGTGGGGGTAATGAAGGGCAAGAGTCAAGGGAAAGAGAGCTGGGGGAGGGGGAGATCCCAGCTGGATCAACAACAGAGAGGGAGAACAGGGAATAGGAGACCATGGTAAATGAAGACCACATGAGAATAGGAAGAAGCAAAGTGCTAGAGAGGCCCACAGAAATCCACAAAGATACCCCCACAACAGACTGCTGGCAACGGTCGAGAGACAGCCCGAACTGACCTACTCTGGTGATGAGATGGCCAAACACCCTAATTGTTATGCTAGAAACCCCATCCAACGACTGAGGGATATGGATGCAGAGATCCATGGCTAGGCCCTGGGTGGAGCTCTGGGAGTCCAATTAGCGAGAAAGAGGAGGGTTTATATGAGCGAGAATTGTTGAGACCAAGGTTGGATAAAGCACAGGGACAATTAGCCAAACGAATGGAAACACATGAATTACGAACCAATGGCTGAGGGGTTCCCAACTGGATCAGGCCCTCTGAATGGGTGAGACATTTGATTGGCCTGATCTGTTTGGGAGGCATCCAGGCAATGGGACTGGGTCCTGTGCTCATTGCATGAGTTGGCTGTTTGAAACCTGGGGCCTATGCTGGATTGCTTGGCTCGGCCTGGGAGGAGGGGACTGGACCTGCCTGGAATGAGTCTACCAGGTTGATCTCAGTCCTCAGGGGGAGGCTTTGCCCTGGAGGAGGTGGGAATGGGGGGTGGGCTAGGGGGAAGGTGAGGGGGTGGGAGGGGGGAGAACAAGGGAATCCGTGGCTAATATGTAGAACTGAATTGTATTGCAAAATAAAAAAAGAATAAAACAATACCCAAAGTATAAATTTATTCCATGCAAGTTTGAATTTCCCATTTAAAATATCAAATGTAAGTCAAAAGACAGATAGTAAAGTACCACAAGTGAGCAGGCAAAAATAGATTGTTCAACTGGGAGATTTTGACCCTAGTACTTGTGAGTTCTAACTTATAGCTGAAATTATCCAAAGGGACACTTTAGAAACAGATGCTTGGGTTGATCACAAGATACACAGGATAAACATAGTGTCAGAAAAAAATGGAGAACACATTGGGCAGGCCATTAAACATAAATGAAGATAAAATATGATGTTTCCAATAGAGGGTCTCATGAGAGGGGAGAAGGAAGGAAGAGTTTTTGGAGAGGGGAGAAGGAAAGAAAGTAAGAATAAGAGCAATTTCCGGAGACCTACGGCTGACTTCAATCTAGTGGACCTTGCTCGCATTTCCATGACCACATTTTAATTCTTATTTACCCATCTTCAGGTGATATCATTAAAATCATGAAGAGATCATGGCTGTGTTAGAACATAAAATTCCATCACCTGAGAAAACCACCATGAAATATCATCATTGTCTTATTTGTTTATTCATTATGTGGAGAAATCATTCAGTAAAACCCACTTATCTAGCTAGCATATTTCTGGTCACAGAGAGACAAGAAAGTCAAGTTGAGACCAAAATATCAAAGCTATTGATGGAGATGGTGCAAGGACATTATTTGGTTCCTGAGACACACATCCACTGTTTGAGTGAACTTTGAAAATAATTTACATGATTTTTATTTAACAATAATTCAAAACATTTTCATTCATGCCTTATAGTTTGACATGAGTGTCCATCTCATGCCATATTTCAATCTGACAAAGCAGAGAGTACATATTTTATGATCTTTCATAATTTGACCATCTAGTTTTTTAAAAAAATTAAAATAAGCAAGGAAACAAATAACTAAATCATAAAATACTTTCAACTTTTATTTCTTAATCAGCTGATGATATTATTTAATTCTTTGATTAATTCTGTCTTCTGCAATCTTTAGTTTCATTCAAAGACAATTTAGTCACTAATCAATGCTCTGTTTCAAACATGAGTACACACTTCCACAAACACACACAGATACAGAGGCACCCTCATGATTGTCATCATCATGAATCTAGGATTTCTACCTGGGAACTCCTACAGCTGGTAAATACCTTCAGTGAAGAGGCTGGAAATACTATTTACAAAAAAATCAGTAGTCCACCTATATACAAATGAAAAACAGGCTGAGAAAGAAATCAAGGAAACAGCACCCTTTACAATCCTCAAATAATATCTTGGGGTAACTAACCAAGCAAGTAAAAGACCTGTATGATAAAAAACTTCAACTGTTTGAAGAAGATATCAGAAGAATGAAAGATCACCCATGATGATGGATCAGTAGGATTAACATAGTTAAAATGACCATCCTACCAAAAGCAGTCTACAGATTCAAGGCAGTCCTCATCAAAATTACAACACAAATCTTTACAGATCTTGAAAGAAAATATTCAACTTCATATGAAAAAAAAAAAAAACCAGGAAAGCTAAAAACAATCCTGTTAATAAAGGAACTTCTGCAGGTATCACCATCCCTGACTTCAAGCTCTATTGCAGAGATATAGTAATAAAAACAGCATGGTATTGGCATAAAAACACACAGGTGGATCAATGGAATCAAATCAAAGACTGTGACATAAATCCACGCACCTATGAACACCTGATGTTTGACAAAGAATTCAAAATTATACAATGGAAAAAAAAGCATCTGTAACAAATAGTGCTAGTCTAACTGGTTGTCAGTGTTTAGAAGAATGTAAAGAGATCCATATCCATCATCCTGCACAAAACTCAACCCGAAGTGGATCAAAGACCTCAACCTGATAAAAAAAGAAAGTGGGGAACAGTCTTGAAAATAATGGCACAGGAGACAACTTCCTGAACAGAATACCAATAGTGCAGGCACTAAGATCAACAACAAATAAGACTTCATGAAACTGAAAAGCTTCTGTAAAGCAATGGATACCACCAATAGGACAAAATGGCATCCTATAGAATGGAAAAAGATTTTCAGCAACTCCAATTCTGACAGAGGGCTAATGTCCAAAATATATAAAGAATTCAAGAAACTAGACATCAACAAACTAAATAATCCAATTTTAAAATGGGGTTAAGATTTAAATAGAGATTTGTAAACAGAGGAATCTCAAATGGCCAAGAAACACTTAAAGAAATGTTCAACATCCTTAGCCATCAGGAAATGAAATCAAAATGACTTTGAGATTCCATCTTACACCTTTCAGAATGGCTAAGATCAAAACCACAAGTGACAGCTCCTCAGAAAATTGCTAATCTATCTACCTCAAATATATATACCCAAAGGATGCTCTATCCTATCACAAGGACACCTGCTCAACTATGTTCATAGCAGTTCTATTTACTGAAAACAACCTAGATGTCCCTCAACCAAAGAATGGATAAAGATAATATGGTATATTTACACAATGGAAAATTACTAAGTTGTTAAAAACAATGACATCCTGAAACTTGCAGGCAAATGGATGGAAGTTGAAAAGAATCGTCCTGAATGAGGTAACCCAGACCCAGAAAGACTGTAGCTAAAAGTTTTCCTGTGCCCCACCTGGCCTGTGGTCAGGACAAATCTCTCTCATCTTCCAGTCCTGCAGCCACTCAGACACAAATAAACATACACAGGCTTATATTATTTTTAAACTATGGCTATAGCAGCCTCCTTGTTATCTAGTTCTTATATCTTAAATTAATCCGTTTCTATAAATCTATACTTTGACATGTGGCTTGTGGCTTATTAGTACTTTACATCTTGCTTCTCCTGCTGGCAGCTAGCAGTGTCTCCTTGGTTCTGTCTTTCTCCTCCTCTCTATCTGTTTGGTTATCTGCCTGCCTCTAAGCTGCCCTGCCATAGACCAATTTATCAACCAATCAGAGCAACATATTTTCACAGCATACAGAAAGACATCCCCCATCAAAAGACAAACAATGGAATCAAATCAAAGACTGGTATGTACTCATTTATAAATGGATATTAGCTGTGAAGTGAAAAATAGTCAAGCTACAGTCATAGACCTAGAGAGGTCAAGTAATGATGAAGGCTTAAGGGGGGACACAAGGAACTTCCTGGGAAGAGGAAGTAAAATAGATTTCAAGATTTTACTGGAGTAGATAGGGATGGGAACAGGAAGGATCAGTTGGTGGACAGGGAGAAATATTTGGAGAAATAGCTGGAATTGGAGGTTATTTGGGAGGTAAAGTAGAAACCTAGTGCAGTGGAAACTGTGGAATCTGTGAGAGTAACCCGAGCAAAGACTCCTAGTAATAGAGGGCACAGAACAGGCCAGCCATCTTCTGTAACCAGGCAAGGCCTCAGGTGGAGGGATTCAGACACCAAACCCAATCACAAAACCTTTGACCTACAGCTTGTCCAACCAATGGGAGCTGATGCAGAGTCCCTCAGCCAAACATTAAATGAATCTTGGGGAGTTCTGCCAAAGAGGAGAAGGGAGAACCTGAGCAACTAGAAGGGTTAGGGACACCAAGAGAACATGGCCCACAGAACCAATTCACCTGGAACTCATGGTAGCTCACCGAGACCAGGGAGCCTATAGGGGTCTGGCCTAGGTCCTCTGCATATATGATGTGACTGAAGAGCTTGATGTTCTCATGGGATTCCTAACAGTGTGAGCTGGGGAAAGGCTGTCTCTGACTCTTTTCTCTGCCCTTTTCCTACAATTGGGTGGCCTCATTCAGTCTTGATGTGATGGTATATGCCTAGTCTTACTATAACTTCTTATGCTGTGTTTGAATGATTTCCCCGGGAGGCCTGTTCTTTTCTGAGAGGAAGGGAAACCTGAGGGAAAGAGGAGGTGGGGGTGGAGACCAGAGGGAGGGCAGGGAGGGAAAACTGGTCAGGATATTAATGTGAGGGAATATAATAAAATTTAATATTAATGTGAGAGAATAATAATAAAAAAATGATGTACCACATGTCTTTCAGAAATACAGTAAAATATACTTCCCAGGAGAATGTCAGCCTTAGTGTTTTGTGAAATGTACTTAGGGAAGTGGTGTATATAACCACTGAATTGCCTTCATCATGTGTTAATAATTTGATTAATTAAATGACTACAGATCCTGAGTGCTTAGGACTCAAATCCATGAACTGTGATCTACGTATACTTGGCTAGACTTTTATAGTCACCACAGACTATGTAATCACTATAGACTATAATCACTAGACTCTATAAACATCAAACCTCACATCTTAATGTTCTCTTCATGTCACTTTGCCAGGCTTTCTGGATTTAATTCTTTCCTCCAGTTCTCTCTAAATATATCACTAAGTTGCTAAAGTGGTCTTCAGCTTTTAGGTCCAGAAAAAAATTGAGTGGTAGATTGAAGCGAGGGAAGATGGAGCAAAGGAGGGGAAAGTGGAGGAGAAGGAAGTGGCTGCACATAATGTGAGTCCGTAGTCAAGGCTATAATTTTATATATCCACAGGTACCAGGCATTTAACTAGCAACTGCCATTTCCAAGTCTGAGCATTGGTTTATTGGAGTCACAGTGATTTTTCTTTATGTAGCTCAAAATAAATCTCATTAATTGCAATGCCCTCAATCAACCTTTCCAACTCCCACTATTGGTAAGGACATGAACACAGTATAACACTTCCTTATCACAGAAACTATTAGGGTATGAAAGTTACACAGTGCCCTGTCAGCTTAGCCATCACAGACATCACTAAGGGACTGGACTGTGAAAAGTTGGGATATCTTCACTCTATATAAAAATGGCATTCCTCATTGCAGAAAGCATCTCAGTTCTGTTGTCTCCAGCTGGGAAGACAAAAAGTGTAACAGCACTTTTCACCTGCATTTAAAACAATCCCAGCAACTTGGAGTTTAAGGGAAAGATTTGACTTTTAAGTACTGTCTCAAGGCTTCGGAACTATGTGGGAAAGAAAAATGCCCATAGTGAGCATATATCTGAGACAATAAGCGGGTCCCTAGAAGAAAAGAAAGGAAGAAATGACATCATGGAGTTGGGTAGGCAGGAATTATTTAGAAATGTTTTGTAATTAAGATGTTCTGCATTGCTCAGAGTGAAGGAAAACTTCAGGAAGAGAGGAATGTTGTTACAGATCTCTGTAAATGTCTTCTGGAATGATATTGAGGAATAGTTATCACAGAAAATAAGTAAACATGGTTCCTTTTACTTATATTTTTCATGTTTGTGACAGTTTGCTTCATGGCTTTAATGAGGTTATAATAAAATATATATCAAATTAGAATTTAAAATTAGACAAAGAATCAAGTGTGTTCCTTCTTGCCTGTAATCCAGGCAACAATAGGCTAAGGCAAGGGGATCATGGGTTTGAAACTATCCTGGGCTATAGAACAAGACCCTGGTTCAAGAAAGAGACAAAAAAGTAAGATATCTAAAGAGAAAATTTTCAGAATACGATACACAAAGGTCTCACACATGCATAAGAAAAAAATTTACTACCCACCAGGGAAATACTAATTATAACCATATTGAGATATAACATCTAAACAAAAAAAGACCACTCAAAGTATTAAAAACAACAAATTTTGTAAAAGTGAGAAAAGCGAATATCTGAGTATGGAAGCATGGAAAATGATTGGTCAATAAGCCCTACATTAAAGACATGGAGCAGTAAATATACAAATTAAACACATATTAAAGATCAATATAAACTTCTGTTTGATCTGGAAAATTCACTGCTGAGCATATTTCCAAAGGGACTAAAATCAATGTGTGAATGAGGCATCTGAACTCCTATGCTTAATGTAGTGTTATTCACAATAGCCAAGAAATGAAAACAACATAAGTGTTCATAACAGAGGAAAACATTAAGAAAATGTAGTGTACAAACTACAAACACACACATGCCCCCCCCACACACACACACACGGAGAGAGAGAGAGAGAGAGAGAGAGAGAGAGAGAGAGAGAGAGAGAATTTACCCATTTCAAAAAAAAAAGGAAATGTCTAAAATGTCTGTCTTTTATGATAATATGAATGGAACTGAAGTGATAATGTTAATTGAACTTAGTCAGACTTGGAAGACAGCAACTACAAAAGATTGAAACAAAATTTTTACTAGAGTTGAGTAAAAGAGATATTGGGAGGATGGAGTTGGTTTGATTAATGCAGAGAAATTTAGTTTTGAGTATAACATTTTGGTATCTTTTCTTTTCAAAGTGGCATGACAAAAAAAAGACATCTATGTAGTTCAAATTTTAGGAAAGGAGAGAAGAAATGAACATGAAAGTTTTCAGTTAAAAGACACGATAAATGGGTAAGGAGATAGGTATGTTGTCTGATTCAAACATCTTATCAAGTATACATGTTTAGAAATACACAGGGTATCCAAGTTACAGACATTTGTGTTTTGATAGTTTAGCCCAGGGTATCCAAGTTATAGACATTTGTGTTTTGATAGTTTAGCCCAAATGGATTTAATTTTAAATAGGGTTCTAAGATCGTAAATGTGATGATTTGTGGTGATGCAGGGATTTGAGCGAGCTGACTTGGTTTCTTTTCTTTTCTTTTTCCTCTTTTCTTTTCTTTTCTTTCTTTCAGGAATAAGATACCTAGGTAACTTCTGAAAGTACAGAGCCTGTGGCTGGGGCAATGGCTGTAGCATAATCATCATGTGATTGTCTTGAGCCTACTCTGACAGCCAGTGACAACCAAAAGAAACATCATCTTTCTCTAATCATGCCACACATGCAGTAAGACTCTCTTTCCATATAGAAGAAAGAAATTCCTTGAGCTCCAGACTTGCACTAAATTTTGGCTTCTTCTCTTGTTAAGGGAGAGCTTTGAAATCACTTAAGATTTAGAGATTGGCCATCCTCATGCTGAATACAAAGACCAACTAGAATCTTGCAGAGATAGTGAACGAGGGAAGACAGTTCTTCAGCGGTATACCTGCTGGGAAATTGCTTATGATCCTGTCCATAATACTGCCACCCGCTCTCCTCTGAGCAAATCTAATTATACTCCATGGGACAACAACAACAACAAAGAATAGAAGTATAAGGGACACGTATTTGGAAAATGAAAGACAAAGGTGGGCAGGAAACAAGAAAGAGTACAGGGGGTGAATGTGATCAAAATGCATTAGAAACATATTGGCTGGAGTGGTTAATAGCACTTGATGTTCTTGCAGAAGATCTGAATTTGGTTCTCAGCACTCTCCTCTTATCTTACAACCACCCATAACTCAAGTCCAAGGAAATAAGAATCCCTCTTCTGACCATCAGCAACACCAAGCATGCACATGGAACACATGTACACATGCTGATAAAACACTGATACATATAAACTAAAATAAAAATATCTAAAGTATTACATATATTCATGTATGAAGCCTGTTATTTTGTAAACTATATGCTAATAAAACAACTTCTAAAATAATAAAGGAATTATTTTGAACTCAGACAGATGTTACCTGACTCAAATTTTATTATGTGGCTCTATCAAATACTATGATGCCTCTTAACAAAATGAAATTTCTTATGATTTAATTCACATAGTATTGTTGAAGTAAGTGGGGCTCTAAGGCTAAGTTTTTTGAAATAAGAGAACATTAAAAAAGAAGACTGTATTCCACAACAACCTCAATTCATGCTAGTTTGATGTATTTCAAATTCTATTTAAAGAAAACAGAGAGCTAGAGGAACATAGCACATTGCTACGCATTGCTCTTGGTGGCATGACCTAAATATTATAACTAAGAAAACTCAAAAATAACCTCATTTAAAATCATTTCAGGAAGTAACACAGGACATGATAACACTAGAGAAAGCAGGTTGCACACATAAAGGATATAGGAAAACCTTAAAACAATACAAAGCAGCATTTGCCGTTGTAATGAGAAACTTACACAAGGGTCAACAGTTCTAAACAGGCTCATTCACAAAGTGAGTAAATGCTGTATTTTCAACAGAACAGGTGGACCACGAAATTGCACTGTACTAAACAATGAGATGATTCAAAAGTTGGTGCCAGAGACAAGATAATTAGATTAATTAGATTCAAAGTTTTGTTTCATTATTCATGTGTGTGTGTGTGTGTGTGTGTGTGTGTGTGTGTGTGTGTGTGTGTGTATGAGAGTACAGTGCCCACAGAGGCCAGAAGAAAGTACTGTATTCCCTATGCTGGAGATACAGGCAGTTGCGAGTCACTGGACATAGGAGTTGGTGATATAGCTCAGGTCCTCCGCATACTTGCTAAATAAAACAAGGCTGTTCTGTTTCATTCACTTAACCATTATGAGTTAAAAAAAGAAACTGTCTCCTCCATGGATAACCTCAGGACTTGAGCAATAAGGAATATCAGTGCAGAACACATGTGGAGGAGACAAATTCCAAATGTGAACACTCCCCACTGTGCTTGAGGAATGGCTCAACTTTAGGTTTTAAATTCCGCATGATAAATCCATCCTCTGGGCCAATTTATGCTGATGTAAAATAAGCTGACATGTTATAGCAACCTGAAACTCCACGTTTGCAGTGGTTGGTCCCTTAATGAATAGAGAAAGAAATTTATGTCAAGTTACAATGAAGTAACATGAAGAAGAAAATCAAACTATAGCAAGAAAGAGAGAGCAATAAAAATGTTCTGTCCACGTAATGAAGTGACAGAAGCACGAGATGGACTATAGGAGCTTGTCAGACTCCATTCTGAACCTGAAGAATATAAAAGTCTCTGGTGGAAGACAGTTTCTTAGAAGAAAGGGCTCCATTTGTCTTGTAAACTCTGAAAGGACCAGTGAGACCATAAGCTACACACACTTACGTGAGGACAAGTCCATTTAATTAAAGGTATCGATGAGATACAGATAGAAATGGGACAATTTTTTTTCTGACAGTCTAAAAAAAACATATTTATCTTGCCTGAATTCCTTTTTCATTTCCACATGCTGAATGCAGAGGGCTAGTATAAGACAGGGAAATGATTCTCAAATTTACTGGGGATCAGAATCAACTAGTCAGGGGTAGATAGACTTCTGAACTACTATCATCTCTCATCAGTACACCTGGGATTAAGTCCCTTGAACACATTTACCAAGTTCCCAGATGATACTGGTGCTGTTGGTCAAAGGACTGCTATCTGAGTGATAAGCAAGTTACATGGTAAAGAGTCTAGTATCCTTAATCCAGTGTACACAAGTACAACCTTCAGATCATAAATGTATACTATATGTACTGTATGTATAATTTTATAAATTGTGGGGTATGTTTGTCATAGCACCTAGAATCACCCTAAATAAATGTAGAAGGGATGTTCTGGCATGATATGAGAATTGAATGGGGATTTTATAGAAACATAAGAGTTGTTTTTAGAATAAAGAGGAAGAAATGAAATCAATAAATAAGCGTGGGTTTAAAGAATGGATTGGTCATGAGGTGGTGCTGAGGATACCAGAGCTGTTGAGGTATGCCAGAAGGAAATGGACTTATTGGATAAAATGATGTACATTAGGATGTACTAAGATCTAGTCTTATCCATACATAACCTTCATTGATTAACTGTGTAGGTATGTGTGTGTGTATGTGAATGTGTGTGAATGTGTGTGTGTGTTTTCACACCCTCCACAACATTCCTGTGGATGTCAGAGGAAAACTTGTGGGAGTCAGTTCTCTTCTTCTATCATGTGGGTTTCAGGATTAAACTCAGGTCATTAGCCTCAGTAGTAAGTATCTTTATCTGATTACCATCTTGTTGACCTAAAAGCAAGTTATTAAATAGTGTCATAGAACTTAATTATGACACACAAAATTTACCACCAGGGTGACCATGTAAGAAGTTCCTTGATTCATAAGAATCTAGTATCTCCTCTATACAGCAATAATACTTTCTGATATTATAAGGCTTACAAATAAGCATTCATGGGAAATAAGCAGCCTGAGCTTTGCTGTGACCCAACTGTAACCCTCAGTTTTAAGACCAGAATTGAGACACAGGAGAAGGAGAGGAAAAAAGTCCTGAAGGCATTGTCTAAGACATACTGTGAGACTATGTTACCTACTGTGTGTGTTGGAGATGGGACAAACAGAACTGACCACAGTATTTCTAAGCCTTTATTAATGAAGGTGCAGTAGAGACAGAACAGCTGAAGATGGGATAAATGATGAAAATCACTGCAGTTGTTTTCTTATTTCTGTTTGGTTACCTTGATTCTAAGGTAGATCTAAAGAAGCCTTAAAATTTGGGCTGCTAGGACATTTGGAAACCACAGAATTCTAATTATGACAGTGACAATAAACTATAAAATGAATATGGTTGACATACCAGCCTTGAAAAAATATTCACACTAGTAAAATCAAGACAACCTGTGTGATAGTTACAGTTCTTCCAAATTTAATTTAATTTTTGTGGAATATTTTCCTAATCAAGCTGACTCCCAATCAAATTTGCAACACCTGCAAACATCTCAAGAGATTCCAGAAGAGTTTATTAAATATATCATGTTGAATTCACCTATGGTACACAGAATTTTCTAAGCTTCTACTTGCGCAAGAAAATAGAGTGTAATGGAGATGTAGACATGGAGTCTTAAACTGTAAGGGTCTTAAGAAGAATGCTTGAAACATTTTCTAATGTATTATGATAGCTCAACAGCCTCCACACTCCATTTAAATCATAGAGCACCCTTTTCTCTAAACACACTTGAAGGGACTGCAGTGATATTTTTGCCATTTTCTTGATTTCACTAAGTAATCTGGATTGACTGAAAACTTGGGTGCACTTAAAACACTACAAATCCTCAAGGGCATCTTCTCCATGTGGGTGCTCTGTTGATTTTTAATAGTGCTTTTTCTCTATCATCAATCTGTCAGAGTTTCTTCTGGTTTCTTTTCAGAGAGTGCAGGTTCAGCAAAGAGGCCTCACCTTATCAAAACTTATGTCAAAAGTACTCAACTAGTTCCAAGGGCTATCTTGAAGGTCAAGACCTCTTCTATGCTCAGGGTCTTTCTGGGCATCAGATCTCACCCTCATTCTAAGCTTACATCAGAATAGATACACTACATGCATATCATTAAGATATGAAATCACAAAGAATTGGAACAGATGTTTATAGGAAGGAAATATAGTCTGTGCTCTTAACCTACTCATAATACAGTTGGTAGTAGATGTTATTACTGCTATTTATTTTGTACAGGAATGGAGAGAAGGCTCAGGAGTTAAGAGCAATGTCGGCCTTTCTAGAGGATGAGGGTTTGCTTCCCAGATCCCATATGGTAGCTCACAACACTTCTAGGAGATCCAATATTATTTTCTGGCCTCCATAGGTACCACACATGCAGATGTCTTAGGAAGCATTGGTTGAACACTTGGGAACATTTAAAACACTCACAGTTCCTCAAGGAGATTCTCTCTAGGAGGGTGAGTGTTCTGTGATTTTTAATAGTGTTTTTCCTCCATAGCCAGTCTGTCAGAAGTCAGGCATAGCACTAATAAATTAAATTAGTAATTAAAAATCAACACAGAGATAGAAATACTGAAGGACACATGAGTCATGATCACCTACCTTCATTGGAAAAGTAAATGAAAATGTGCTTCTCTCTTTTTCCCTTCACAACTGTACCTTTCTATCCAGACATTTCAGGGAATAACTGTTTCCTTAGCATCTCCCTGGATTGTGATTGTTTTCACAAGGAAGTTATTCAGTAAAGAAATCTAAGAAGTGTCCCTGGTGCAAAGAACTGGCCTTCAGAATTTCAGTCCTTAGCTTAAGATGAAGAGAAAGAAGGGCGGGATAAGAGTCAGACTCTGTTGGCTACTTTCTGTGACAGATATGTGCTTCTCCATCTATCCTCAGACAACTCCTAACATTCACAAAATTCAACATTTGGAAAACCAAGCTGTGGTAAAGAGCTGCTGAAGGCTCACTGGAACTGACACTGTATAGACTCCCCTATTCATAGCATAATTCCAGAATGTGATCCCTGTCCAATGCTGAAATTACCTGGCCACACAGGTGACTTTATAAGTTCACTTTATAAGTACTGTTTCACTCAATGCTGGTCATCAGTGGCTAATTAAATAAAGTGCAATGTGCATCTTCACCATCTATCTGACAGCTTCATAAATGGCTCTGCTAGTGCCCAGCTATTCGCTTATAGCTTTGAAAACTTGTTTTCAGATTGTGAAAGTGAGAGGATAGGGGTTTTTAATATATAATTTCTTCTCTGTAATAATACTGCTTACCAGGTATATTTTCTGCTTAGAAGCCACAGCTGTGCCATTAGAGCAATACACCAATATTTAAAAACAATTACTTGTACATAATCAATGTGAAATACATGTCATAAGACATTTTCCTGTGAGTACATGTGTTTGTGTGTTTTGACCATGCTTCTCACCTGTATTCTCTCTCGTGGCCTTTCTCTGCCTCCTTTCTTTCTGTTATTTCCCTTCGTTCTCCTACCCTAGGCTGCTGCATACTACTTTCATGATGTATGTACCATGCTTTTCTACATCTTTATAAAGCCTAGGATCCCTAGGTGAGAGCACCCACATGATATTTTTCTTTCATAGTCTGACTGAAGTTGCTTAGTATGATAATCTCCAATTGTATCCATTATCATCAAATGGCAAAATTTCCCTCTTCCTTGCAGCAGGATAAAATTTTTATTAAGCATATATATGTAATGATAGTATAATTATGCATATATGACTATATATTTGCATTATATATAGTCACTACACACACACACACATACACACACAAACACACACACACACTTTTTTTTTAATCCATCCATCAGTGGACTCCTAGGATGGCCTGTAACTTAGTTATTGTGAGCTGTTCTGTGATAAACATTAATATATAAGTATCTCAGTGGCATGTGAACTTTGATTCCTTTATTGAACACTAAGTGGTAGTATAACTGAGTCTCATGTTAAATTTTCTTATTTTTAATGTTTAAAATATTTTTCTGTTTTGAGGCTTTGTGTGACTACATCTTCTCTCAGCTGCCTGTGTTTATTCAAGGGCTGCAGGGCTGGAAAACAAAAAGACCACGTAAGCAGGATTAATCTCCACCAATATTGTCACTGGCCATATATGTTATCATCAGATTGTTGGCATTGATTCAAGTACTCATGATACTAGACAATGTGCCTAAAATAGGCTACAGTCATCAAAAAATCAGAATAATATTAAGACATGGGACAAAATCCATATGGAACTTATTGTCTTTACTTAATAGGTGACTCTATGATGTGAGTTGCAGTTAATACGAGAATTTATTTTACTTTCAATTTAATTTTTGTCCATGAGTGTGAGTGTGTGTGTGTGTGTGTGTGAGAGAGAGAGAGAGAGAGAGAGAGAGAGAGAGAGAGAGAGAGAGAGAGACTTTGTATGTTTGGCACATGTGTAAAGACACTGGCAGAGGCCAGAAGTGGGCATTGACCCCTTGGAGCTGGAGTTATAGCCAATTGTGAGCCACTGGACATGAGTACTGGGCACTAACTGAACTCAGGTTCTCTAGAAGAGCATCAGGTATTCTCAACATCTGTGTCATCTCTCCAGCCCCAACACATCAGTATTTCTGTAATAGAAAATTCAAAGAGCAGGGATGTAGTGTAGTGGAAGAGTGCTTCCCTGCTCACATAGCACACCCAAGGCCCTGGGTTCAGTTCCCAGCATCACCACAACACAAATCAAATATATCTCTCTATTCACATGTTTCCTCCCATATAGATTTTTCATTACTCTGTTCTGTTTTCAATAATATGATTGAGAAAGCATACAACTGTTGTGGTTTAAGTACGCATGTTCCAAAGAACATAAGTAATCTTCATCCTCAGGATTATAGGGTTAGGAGGTGGTAGAACTGCTGTATGGTGGAATTAGAAAGAGGTCTTAGCTCTTTGAAACCATGGCTTTGAAGGGACTTGTGGCAACCCAGGATTCCTTTCTCTGTTTCTCTGACTACTTTCTTTGAACCATGCTCTTAGCTTAACAGGGAACCAAAACAATAGTGATAATTAGTTTTTAAGTTGAATATTTAGAACTAGAATACTAGGTCAATCTTTTTGTTTAATAAGCTTGTGCCAAGGAATTTTGTTATAGTAACAGGAAGCAAATGTGATCAGATTAAGCATATCTGTTTATACATATCATCTCACCAGTTGACAAGACTCTTTATTGATGTTAAGAGTGCTGAGTTCAGGAATAGATCAAAAGACAAGACTTCTACCACATGGAGCATCAATATTCCAGCACAAAATTCCAGTCTGCCTGGTGAAGGGTTCAGAAGGAACAAGACGCTCAATGCAAAAACTTGGACTCACTATAAAAAGCAATATAAAGAGAAAAATAATTTAGATGACAGGTGTCACTCGTTGTTTAGAGAAACAGCAGTCAGAAAAGCTAGGCAATCTGGTGACAGCACAATGAATTCTAGAACTTTCTAGTACTTTGAAGAAGAATCACTTCTCAGGAATAGTGCTGTAGACAGTTCAGCCTTTCTTCTTTGTGATGAGGTTTTCTTTCCCTACCAAACACCAGTAAATAAGGAATAGTCAGTCTCTGTTGTGCATCAGTTTCCTAATAGAAATATCTAACATGATTCTTATAGTCATCTGTAAATAAATATTTCTATATCAACAGCAAAAGCTTTCTAGAAAAGGTTCAAACTGCTGCAGCCTCCCCTGCCTTACACTGTTCTGCTGCATAGCAGGCTACATGGCATGTACTTTACTGTTTCTAGACACTGAAATCCAGTACACTGAGCTTTGGGGAAACTTGCATTTACAAAATTCTGAACTGGGTCAATAGCCAAAATGAATCAATAATGTCAGATAATATCTTTCTGATAGGCTTTCTAAGTTCTAACTCTTTTTAAAAAGGCTTAAAAAATACAAATTCACAGAAACCTTACAAAGTTCCCATAAACGAGGTTTACTAATCTGTTTCAAGGACAGAAGTTTTCATGTATCAGGGAAGTAGTCCAATGTCTTGTTCAAGCCCTCAGATATCACAGGTGGCAGCTCTGGCATTTTAGAAGATGCTACATTTCAGGATTCCATGATCTCCCCTATAGTACTGCTAATTTCACAGCAGTGGTTTTCAAAAGGGAGCCATGACCCAGAAGAGAACCTTTTAAAAACACAACCACCTTAGCCTCCAGCTCAGAAATACTTAACTGGTCATTCTGGAGGAGATATTTAAGAATATTTAGTGGATAAATTTGAAGGAGCTTCAGTGAACACACTTTTAGTTCAGGGTGGGTAAGAATGAGTAGGATGGATCCTGCTTTCAGCAAGTTCATGAAATTAAATATATATACGGACTTGAGAGGTGGCTTACCCACTTGCTGCTTTTTCAGAAGACTAAAGTTCAATTCCCAGCACCATCATGGTAGCTTCTCTGGGGGAAAATCAGCATCCATGATTATTATAAACTTGAGACTAATACTCTGTTAAACTAATCAAAGTATCATGGAGGAGGCCAACAGTGTCACCTATGAGGATGTCTTCCTAACCAGGAATAAATGTTATGGGAACAAAACAGCAAACTTTTATTTAAAAAAGTGACATATTCAGAGAGTGACTGACTTAGGACATTCAAATTAATGTGACACTACTGTTGTGCAGAAAGACTTTATTATTTTATACAAATATAAAGAACTACCCTAGTGAATTTAACATATTACCACACATTCAACACTCAGACTGTCCTAAACTTTTCAGTGTTATATGAAAAATGATCATGTGACCTAGCCTTGAATATTTTAAATTACTGTTAGGAAAAGGTATTTTTAAGCTTTGCAATGATGCAGATTTTGGGGTCTGATTGTTTTAGGTTAAAGTAGATCTTTCTCTAACTGTGGGTTCCCTTTACTATGAACAGGCAGCTATCACTGAAGACTTTTCGTAATTTGGAGGATGTTTCACTGAGGTGACTGAACAAATATGACTTCATATTTATTCAGATATAAACAGTTCAATACCTCTGTTCTCCATACATTCAGAAAGTAGTCAACAAATATCTTTAATTCATTCCTCCCATTCTTACTGAGATGACTGACAATCCAGTCTATGAAAAGACCTGGGATTATTTCCCTCAAAACAGAGAACCTGCCCCACACTGTAAGCATGCTGTCCACCTAGAACCTTTGCTTATATATATTCCAATTGCAGGCTAAGAGCCTGAGGGAAGAAGAGACTCTAAAAAATCCCAACAGATTCTTAAGAAGAACATGATGAGCCGGGCGGTGGTGGCACACGCCTTTAATCCCAGCACTCGGGAGGCAGAGCCAGGCGGATCTCTGTGAGTTGGAGGCCAGCCTGGGCTACCAAGTGAGTTCCAGGAAAGGCACAAAGCTACACAGAGAAACCCTGTTTCGAAAAACCAAAAAAAAAAAAAAAAAAAAAAGAAGAAGAGCATGATGAAGATCAGGAAAACAGTACAAGATACTACATTTCAATGCTATGCCCATTTCAGCTGAATGTGCAAACCCTGTGGCCAAATGTTATACTAATCAAACAGATGAATTTTCACATAGACGCAGAGGTGCAGGTCTGCTTAAGAAGGGGGAAGGTGGCCAGCTGGAAATGGAACCAAGGAGTTGGCACCTGATACTGCCTAGGATTTTGTGCTTTTGTCTTTTTGACTGCTTTCCAATCTCTTACAAGTGTATATGCCAACCAAGCAGGCTGTCAAATGCCACTTTGCCAATTCATAAGGACTAAAAGGATTCCTTCAGAGAGAGTCCAAATATGTAACCCACGTCCCTGCCTAGCTCACATTTGGGATATGACTCTTGCAATCCAATTTGTATTATTAGATTACTGCTCAATGCAATTCACTGTGGCTTGATGATTTCTGTTTTTTTTTTTAACATTATATTGTAAATTTAGGGTATGGAGTATTGCCTCAAAGAAATAGAGGTTTAAAAAGATGAACTTAATAGTGCTGAGGGCAAGTAGAATTTTTTCTGGCCTGCAAAGGGGTCTCTGTATTATTACAGATAATGCAGCATTAAAATGGTGCAGGCCCAATTTTTCATCCTAAATTATTTCTAGAATAATAAAATTAAGTGTAAAGAGTATGTTTACCAGTAAATCTCTGTTTTATAGATTTCTCCAGAAAACAGTCACCTGCTTTGATTCCTAGAATCAAGACACCAAGCACAGAAACTCTTCCAGTTTCAACACTGGTAGTGATTCCAGGCAGTAGAAATATTTTTTATAACATCCACAAGAGAAAACATCAATGACAAAATGCTGTCCACGTAGCCATGAAATGATTCAGACTCCCGGGCCACCTGCCTTAGCTTCTTACCATGTGGAGATACACTGAGATGAATGTGTTTAAAAGGAAGGAAAGTATCTCTTAAGACTTGGTAGTTTTGATTCTATTCAATTAATCTACCATCTAGAGAATAATATGCTAAATCATTAGTCCTTGATTTCAAAGCTTACTTGTGCTTTGTAGATACAATAAAGATAGTTTACTGCTGTCTTAAGTAGGTTGTCTAAGACCATACTGTGTGCCCTTCTTTCCCAAGAGACAATACAAGAATAGAAAGTGGGTGTTTTCAACCACACTTATTAATAAGATATATGGTCATAGTTCTATTCATTTTATTATAAACTAGATGAACTAAATAATATCACCAACACCTTCCTCCACACAAAAGTGATGAGCATATTAGACAATGAATGGGAAGGTATTAGGGGAGTTTCAAACATCGATAGAAACTAAGAGAAGCAGTTAATTCATAGGGCCCTGAGTAATCCTCAATATAATCACCAGATATTTTCAGAGTTGACATCACTGTTATTTTACTCAGCACTACAAAGTGTGATATCTGCTCTAGACATGCGAAAATATCTACTGGCTACTGCATCAGTTATGTTTTGTTGCTGTAATAAATTATCATGACCAAAAGCAACTTCAGGGGAAAAAAAGTTTATCTGGCTTATGGTTTCAGACTGAGAGCTCATAATGGCGAGGAGGCATGCCAGTAGGTAGTTGAAGCAGCAATCTAAAAGATCACATCTCAGTTCCACTAAAGATACAGAGACAGAAAATGGGGAGTGGACTGAGACTATAAACTCTCAAAGCCCATGTGCAATGATAAATTTTCTCCAGTAATGCTGCACTTGCCAAAGATTCCATAATCTTCTCAAACTGTTCAAAAAATAGAGAACAAGTGGTTTAAATATATAAGCCTATGTGGTTCGTTTCTCATGCAAAAAAATGACAAATACACCTTTAAGATATGCCTACAACCTGACTGTACTTCACCATTGCCTCTACCATCATATTATTCTGAGGCACTAGCATCTCTCAGATTGAACTCATAACAACCTTTGCAGATATATCCAATTGGATTGCTTCAGCCTATTCTACTTGCCAGTTATGAAATACAAGGAAATCTTTAAAAATAATATCTTTTAATTTAATTACTTAATTTTATCTAACTATTGGATTTAGAGCTGTAGAACCTTTTGAGGTCCCCATTATGCTCTTTATGTACAAGGAAAACAGGGGCAAGTGAGAAAAATTACACAGAATATATGACAATTGTGAGATACATTGGTATGTGAAGGATAGAACACTGTAACATCATCTTATTCAAAGCTTCTAACACACTAACAACTCAGGCTTCAGAACTGATGAACTTTTGCTGTTGAACCTGTACTACTAGCTCACAGACACTGTGTCTTTGACAACATGGCGAGAAAGAGTTGCCATTTTCAGAGTTGGGAATTTTATCCCTTAACACATTAACCTAAAGGATGATATATCATTTAGGTGCCCTGCTTCTGCTGCATTTTTTGAATATTCCTAATTTATTTGGAATCTTGAATTTTGAATCATATGATTAGTTTCTTCTTCCAATTTTCTGCTAATCCTGCCTGTCAATATTATTCCAAGCCTCTTCCCATCACAAAGTTCTTCTGATTGACCTATAAACATGCTCATTCCATTTCAACTGTAGCTCAACCATAGAATACCATGCTGGTTTTGTATGCACTCTTTTAAAAGTAGTTATAGAGTATCTAATACATGACAGGCCAATTTCAAAAAGCTTGGTAAAATAATAATGTACATTTAACTGTGAGATCCCTGATCATTGTATTTGTAGGAACTATACAAGTAAATATGCAAGGTCATTTTCAAAAAAGGAAAGTTCTGTAAACAAAATCAGCATGATGAAAATAATACATAATGACCCTTTCTAAGTGAGTAGGGGCTGACAGCTTCTGCAGATGTGCCAGAGAAATCTGTATAATCAAGCCAGGAATGATGGAAAACCATTTACAGGAACAAAACAATAGAAGATTCCAGGTAGGAAGACCATCTGGCCTCTAGGTCCACATGTGAGAATGGGCACTGAGTCCTGAAGCACAGGAAAGTATGCCCATCTGGCTGTTACCAGGGTCTGACCGTAAATATCAAAGTGATGAGGACAGAGCTCAGCTTGAAACTCAAGTTCACCAGGGTACAAATATGTGCTGTCTTTCAGTTGGGGCAAGAACTCTTGACTAGAGGTTTCTATAGGAAGCTCTTTCTAACAAACTGTTCGGTCCTTAAAAGCATCCATCATCATTGATGTAGCTCCCTCTCACAAGGGTAAGATTAATGTTTTGCAAATGCCAGGAATTAGATATGAATTTGTTAAAAGACAGTGTAAAGTATTTTAATGAAAACTTTGAAGTTCAGAAGATGTGTTCCATCAGTGGACACTGTACTTCTCACACTCTGGGATTAGGTTGTAGGAATACAACACAGTATTTGGGACATGTAATTGCCTCTCTTCATGTATGCAAAATTCTTAGAGGTCATCAAATGGTACTGTTTAGGTTGTCAATGGTACTAGCCAGTCATGTTAACCTTCAAATTTTTCCTAAAATCATTTATTTTCTAAACAACTAGAGAATTAATATAATTCTCTTTAGTTAAACACTCTTCAAATAAGTATATTTCAAGGGATAGTACAGTATGAAATGTTTGTACATTTATCCATATACATATTTATAGAAATAGGTAAATGTTAAAACAATAAATATAGCTGGGCGGTGGTGGCGAACGCCTTTAATCCCAGCACTCGGGAGGCAGAGGCAGGCGGATCTCTGTGAGTTCGAGGCCAGCCTGGTCTCCAAAGTGAGTTTCAGGAAAGGCGCAAAGCTACACAGAGAAACCCTGTCTCGAAAAACCAAAAAAAAAAAAAAAAGATTTAAAACAATAAATACAAGTTTATATAACACTTCTAAATATCTATGTAATGACAAATGGAATGTACTAGATATTCTTATATTTTATAAATATAAAAAGCAAATATTTTGTTTTTTCTTGATAATTTCATATAAGTATACAATAAAATGTGATATCCATCTTCCATTTCACTCCTCTAACTTTCCCTATGTCCCACCAAAATATCTCTCTCCCAATTTTATGCATTTTTAATAGAAGGTAGGCAGAAATGTTATGAAATATTGTCTTCTGGTTATTATATGGATATCACATTACTAACTCAAAGCAGCTGTGGTTGCCAGCACAATATCATACCTTATATTTAAAAAAAATACTTAATGTACCTTTAACATCACTTCATTGATAATGAAAGTATCAGCATTTCAGAAATATTCGTCTAATAATTTTGTCTGCTTTATTCAAAACATTCTGAGTCTGTCAGTTCATCAAAGTGGTGCAAGGACAGCAGTTGCCATTGTTGTGGGCACACACACACACACACACACACACACACACACACACACACACACACACGGTTTGGGGGCACATTCAGAAAGAATAAATCCGGCAGCAGTTCTCAGTGAGCTACAGAGCAGTCTTTTTTTCATAGGTTAAGTAGCTTCTCCAAGGTCCAATGTGAGGAGTGGCAAGCTGAAGCTGAATCATGGGTGAAGGGATTCTGCTTGGTGAGTGAAGGTTGGAGCACTTTCCCATCTAGCGGCCTTACTTTCAATGAGCACCTTGGGGACCTGTCTCTTTCCTGCTGGAAGTGGCAGCACAGTAACAAAGTCGAGGGGAGAAATTTATCACTGGAATGTTCCTCCAGTGACTCTGTAGCCTTGGTTCAAATACTTTGATGATGTCTTTCATGGCAGAAAGCAGGCTATGATTAATACCAATGTCACAGAGTAACATCCCTAATGCAGGGCAGGTGATAAATATGAGAAAGCTTGAGCTCTGCTTTTATTTTATGTTCTTTATCAAATCTCAGGCTCACAGAGCTTTAACTTATGTTGGGGAAGAAGAATACTCACAAAAAGACTAAGGGGCCTATAAAGCATCAATGGTGCATTACACTCCCCCCCAAATATACTCACCTGCATCTTCAACTGCAAAGTCTCTTCCTAGAATTATAAATAATGCACATAGATGCAGATATAGCAAGGCAGTGGGGAGGGTTAGTCAGCCTCTTCTTTAGCTATAGAATAACACATATACTGTAAAGTAGAATGAATTACTCATGCTGAATTTTTTTGTTATGAATATTCTAAAAATGTCAGGGCTGAAGAATCTTTGATTTTAAATAAGTTCAAAATTATTAAAGTGCAAAAATTTGTATGAGAAATCAAGAGGTCCAAAAGCCATTCCTGTGGAGAAAGAGTTTTGAACAAAGGGCAATATACCATGTGGAAGGAATGCAGAAAGAAAATCTTATGCTTTAATGATACGGCAATTCAAATATTTAAGTATAAAAATCAACACATAGGAATGTTAATCTGAGATAACATTCATTTTCTTCTAGTAGACCTGTCTTAATTCTATATCAGTGAATTATACTCAAAGTGAAGCAAAAGATCCAGAGTATTGTGCATTTGCTTCTCTACCTCCGTCGATCTCTCTCTGTCTCTGTCATCTATCGCTTTCTCTCTCTCTTCCTCCACCTCCATATATATGCATGCATTTTCAAAAGAGATACTGCCATGGAACTAGTAATTATGGTAAAGAACAATGTGTATGCTTTTGAGAAATTATACTGGTCAGGGAGTCATGGGCAAAGCAGTTGCGAGAAGCATTTCAGGTGAAAGGAATAGTGAGAAAAGGCTGAAAAGTGAATATAAAAATGGAGATTTATTACTTTAGGAGAGAGGGACAGAAGGAAGGAGGGAGGAGGGAAAGGATGGGAAGAAAGGGGAAAGGAGGAACAGAACAAGGGAAAGAGAGGTAGAGAAGGAGGAAGGGAGGAAGAAAGAGATGGAAAAAGGGAGCAAGGGAAGAAGAGGGAGGGAGGGGTAGAGGAAAGCAGGAAGGAAGGAATAGAAAGAAAGGAAAAGAATGGCGGAAAAGAGAGGGGAGGAGGGGGAATGGAAAGAGAGGCAGGGAGGGAAGGAGAGAGATGAAGGAAGGGAGAGATGGGGAGATAGGAAAAGAAGGAGGGATAGAAAGAGATGGAGAGGCATGGAAAGAGGGAGACAGAGACATCATGCAGAACTCTCACAACCTCTGGTAAGTCCGAAAAGGGTCCAAATTCTGACACCTTGAAGTGACTTCCTTAGCATGTGCATAATGACATGTATATAGAATTGAAAAGAAAATAGAGTTTCTCTTTGTAGTAACCAAAATACCTGCAAAGTTTTTCAATACTTAATGTCCAAAGTCTGTTTCAAATGCTGCAGGTTACTGGAGTACATATGTTGTAGAAAGGCAGCCAGATGAAAACAGCAGCAGAGGGGATATTTGAAAGGACATGCAGTCACACAGGGAGATCAGGACCTGTTGGGAGAACTGGACTATGTAAGCCTGGGTTTTTAGGTCTATGGCTACAGTGATAAATTTGTGCTTTGATAATGATGGGACTATAGCCTTCAAATTGAAAATAAAGTACTCATTATGTTCTATGCATTTTTCTGAACACTATACATTGGGTAAATGCATATCATCGATATTAAACTGAAAACTACACAAAGTAGATTATTTTTATAAGCGTGAAAGGAAGCTAGTAACTTAGTATTTTCCAAGTCCTATCTTGCAGGCACAGCTGAAGCTAGTATGACTTCTGCAAAGCTTCTTGTAGAAAACCATCTTAGTGTGCACTGGAAATCATGACTTCTAGGCAGCAGAACAGTGTGCCATCTCTAAGAGCACCAGGAAATAGCAGGACAAAACTGAAGCGCCTTCTCCCAAGCACTGAGGATGCAGCTTTGAGAGAGAGCACTTGCCTAGCATGTACAGTGCCCTGGGTTCCATCCCCTACACTGTAAGAAAACAAAGCAAAACACTATTGTCTATAAAGTGTTCTATGGAAGGATAAAGGAATATCCCAAGGAAGGAGTTCCATGGAATCACAGTACCCTACAGCATGTCTCATGTTAAGAAAAGTGGGTGACAAGTTAAGAGATATGCAATTTTTCCACTTTACATTTCCTTCTTTCTCCATCTCCCTCTCTGGTAACTATCCCCTATGACCCCATTGCCAACTTTCTACTTACTTTGTCATGTTTCTCTCAAACCACAGGTAAACCCACTGATGCCCCAGATATCAGTTCTAATCTCTCCAATTGCTCGTGGTGACTTGCTTGATATTTGACCCCAGGGATAAAGCCAAGGCCTTGAGCATTAAAGCAAGTTCTCTATATCCTTTAATCACAAACAAATGTCTTAGAAATATCTTTAACTTTGAGCCTGTTAAAGGAAAAACACTACTATCCCTTTCAATTATGTGGCACCATCTATGGTTTAAAAGAACATCACAGTAACTACTGCGGACATAGCTAGTAAGATCTCAAAATGACATTAGCTCAACAGTGACAAAAATGTGGCTCCTATTCAGTATCACCACTGAACTTCCAAGTAAGCTTCCTCCTGACACTATAGGACAAGAAGGCTATTGTTTACCTCTCAAAATAGTGTTTAGGTTTATCTCTTTGGTTTACTATTGTTCAGCTGATGCTGTCACCTTTAGTTACTGTGGATGTCACAGAATTATTTTCAAATGTTTATTTTTGCTCTTCCAAGAATTGAGGAGTCTTCTTACTTTGGTGAGGTGACCTGTTTTCTCAGGAAAGTTGACTTTAGCATTGCTGTCAATATTTCCGGAAGTCATGAATTAATGTGACAGAATGCATACCCAGGTATGGCTCTTGCTGGTGTTTCTCACTTAAGACCTTAGATGAGTGCTTCTTTATTAACAAGATACATTCATGAACAAACTAAACACACAGCCTCCAAACCCTGAAAACTAAGAAGTGAGAGAAATAGCCCTTGTACTTCACAATGCTGCCTTTGAAGATTGCAGCAAAAGTAGTGCACCATAATACACACATTTTTTTATTTTTCCAGCTTGGTCCTTACAAAATCAGCTTACTCATACATATGATATTGGGCAGCTACAAATTCGCCAAACTGAAGCTCAAGTTCTAGCTCTTGACCCCAGTGGTACATCTTCTATGGTATAGATCATAATATGCTGCTGCATATGGTATATAGCTAATTTAATCTGACAAATAGGTTTCTCCCCTAAAACATCAGAAAGAAAACATTATAAAGTAAGTTTGTTTCCACCTATCAGGAACTACATTATACCACTGCATTAGCACTGCCCCGTATTCGTAGGTCAGATGGCAACTTATAGTATAGTCAGGCCTCTCCTTCCACCTTTACATGGCTTCTAGGTCTCAAACTCAGGTCACGAGGCCTGTACCACACATTTATTTGCCTGCATGAGCCATCTGATAGTCCCCTGATGACATGTTTATGAGACGTACTGGCTAATTAGTGGTTAAATCCCATGGATATCTTTGCATGGCAGGGTATACCACACCGTAGGAAAGGCAGAAAAACTTAAGATCCTGATAATTTATCAGTGCTCTTGAGGGTTTTATAGCCTGGAGTCTGTGGAGATGCACCCCTCTGTGCAAAAGAAAAGTGGCCACTATGCCCCTCCACTCAGACTAAAGCATAGCTACTCTGACTCAGCACACCCTTCTTTCTTCTTATGGACCGTTTCTGGCTCAGACATTATTTACAGCCCATCTTTATACAGAGCCTACCGCTGATTGACTACAGACTATTCCACCTGGTTTTGTAGTGACTGAGTCTCTGAATTGACTCCTGACCCATCCATTTCCACAAGTACAGGCAGCATTGCTCATGGACAATTTTCAAAAGTTCTGCTCTGTTCATTCCTTTGGTTCCAGTGATGTTTCCCTTCAAAAGACATGCATGGAAACCTATAACTTAGATTCTGCTTCTAAAGGACCCTGTAAGAAATGGAGACCCCCTAAAAATGGTGCCTTTTTGACAATCAGTCACCTCACCAAGCTGTATTTCTTTGTTTTTTTTTTTTTTTTTTAAAGATGAAGTTTGTAGACTAAATCTCCTCTCCCCTAAATAGACTGTAGGGAGTAGCAATGAAAACAGTGTTAGGAACCAAGTAGATTCTATGATAAAATCCTGGTTTCAGCAGATAACCATCTTATGTAAATTTCAGCATGTAACTGAACCTAAACATTTATTTTTTTAATCTATGAACTGGATCAAAATAGTTTCTGCTTCTGACACGAACTGTACAGTTCCTGGCATGTGTCTAATGGAAGCTCACTTCTAACTTCCCCACTGGAAACAGCAATTCTTGAATTCCTCTATTGGTAAGGAAAGAAGGAAAACATTGTACACAGTCCCTATATGAAATATTAACACAGCTGCTCCAAAGAATCCTTTTACTATTGACTATTTCTGAATATGCTTGGGCTTTTCTTGAAGTCACATAATAATTTGCTAGAAGTCATTCACATTAACACTGCCATATGGGGTCTGGATATAACTGAGCCACAGCACAGGACATCAGCACCTATAGGGATGATACTGGTACCTGAATTAATCAGTGCAGAGCAATAGCATGTCCAGGAACACCCCATGTAACCTAAAGTGAGTCCCAAGCATGCTGTGCTTCGTGTGGCTTTTATGATTTTTCCTTGTTTGTCAGTTTTAGTTCTATAAATGAGACAGAATTTTGCAATTTAACTTTTAAAAGTTTGAATAGATTATTTCTCTAAATGTCAGTGTCAACATGATGGGCTTTTGGCAAACTCGTATTTGATTTAAAAGTGTAACTGCTGGAAACCTAGGAGTGTTAAACCTGGAAATAGATAATGGGGAATTTGGTTCTATTTTGATTTGTTGTATAAGGACTAAAAAAAAAAAACCCAGAGATTATAAATAATTAAGGTATTATCTGTTTCCTAAGGGGAAAATTATGTGATTAATTATTTGGGAGGATTGGGCACAGGATGATTTTGAAAGCTGTCAAACTTGTCAAGTAACTGAACTTTTCAGTTAAGAGTATATAACAGACAAGAGACTATCAAGTATATGGGTAGAATTATACACAGAGAACTCATCTAGGTATATAGGTTATTAGTATTACCATTAGAAGAATTCCTATGAACATTTTTAAAATTTTATCTATCTGAGTATGTATGTATGCATACCATGTGTCAGCCTGATGCCCATGGAGCCAGAAAAGGGTATTGGATAACCTTGAACTGAAGTTACAGATTATTGTGAGATACCATGGGAGTGCTAGGAACTGAACCCGAGTCATCTGCAAGAACAGGAAGAGCTCTTAACTGCTGAGCCAGCATGCCAGCTCTGGGCTCCTAAAATGCTGTGCCAACCATGATCTTAACTCATCCTTTCCTTGCTTGCCTTCTTTAGCTCCACCTTTCTACATAATTTTGATTTCTCATTGCCTTCCATGTGTTCTTACCATTTTCCTTCATGTTTGTAATAAAAGCTTACAGAGAGGCCTCTACCAAGAAGATGGAGAAAAGCACTTGTATACAATTGTCATATGGTACATTGACTGGAAAATGTGGGAGAATGTGAAATTTACCAGTAAAACCTGCTTTTCCCCCAAAAGAGTAATGCAAAAAATAACTGAGATATTTATGCATTGATATTATCTTTTGACTTGAAATGAGATGTATCAGGAAGTATATCTGCAGACTATTCACAAGCTAACAAATTATGATTTATCAAAGGATAAATGCATTGTAGAGTATTGCTCGATGGAATAAATCACTCTAATGTACAAGAGTGAGGACTTGGTTCCTAAATATTAGACTGGGTAAAACAAATATCTTTTTTTCCTTTCAGAAACATACATGATTGCATTCAACATGATTCTATGGCATTAGAGAACAGCAAAAGGCAAGACATGTGTGGTGTATGATAAAGGTATGATTCCATATAGCATGGCACACAGGTAGATGCTTATGATCTCAGCATAGAAAAGGTAAGCAGTCAGTTCACATGAGTTTAAGGTCAGCCTGTGCTAAATATTTAGTGCATTCTGGGCTAGTCAGAGATACCTAGCATAACCCTGTCTCAAGAAATGAAATAAAACAAAACATGTTTGTGTGAATGTTCATAAGGGAGGTAGTATTAATTTTCTTAAAGATGGTAGAATTGGTACAAGGAGACAAAGTAAAAATTTCCATGTGGTGTGATACAAATACATTATCTCAATTTATGTGGCAGCTACCTTAATATGTACATATGTTAAAATTTATTGGGTATCATATTTAAGATGTGCATGCCTAATTTATTCAAATTACAGCTCTGGTTTTGAAAAACTCAGCAGCAACCAAAGCCAGCAGGATATAAAACATATGATCTGATAACCTGAATTCCATCCTCAAACTGTGCATGTTAGAATGAGAGAATGATTCCCATAGGGTGTCCTCTGGCTACCACACCTGATCTGTAACACATGCATGTCACACTATCACACACACACACACACACACACACACACACACACACACACACACACACACACACGGTAAATAAAATATAGTTTAAAAAATTGAAGCACAGGGTCTTTAATCAAAGTACATATCTACATGACATTGAATCTAGTGTGGATTATGTCAGTGTTTGTTTTAGCCATGATAAATTAATGAATCTACTGACTTTTATGTAAATTGTGGTAGTAGCTAAAGGCTTGCTCATAAGGGAACAGGGGTACAATAGTGCTTGCCTATTATCCCAGAATTTGGTAAAAGGAAGTTAAGGCATAGAATCAAGGCAAAATAATTTTCTATATCAAGTAAGAAATAGTACAGTACAGACAGGCTTTGGAAACTCTTGAACAGTGCCTTTAGAGTTACAGAAAGGGTTGCTTAACTTTAACGTTCCAATTAACCTACAGAACAGACCTAATATCATGAACACAGTGAGCCTGAAAAATATCCATTTCTTCATTTATAAGGGTTTTTTCTCCCTTTTCCAAATGAGGAGAGATTAAGAAGCAATCAATTTGTTTTAAAAAACATTAAAGAAGCCCTTTCAACCTCCCAAAATTTATAAATGGCTTTTCTCCCTGCCATCCACTTGGACAACTTAATGCTCCTTTAAACTCTCACATTTGCTTTACTTTTATATTTGTTTAATAAACATTAGTAATCACATCTTTTTGTTCAGTTTCAACTCAAAAGAATAATCTTCTTTTTCCTTATTTTTAAATGCTAGGTGGGGTCTCATGTAGCTCAACCTTGCTTTGAACTCTTTGTGTAGCCAAGGATGACCTTGGACTCTTGAGTTTACTATCTCTATTTCTCATGCTCTGGAATTTCAGGTATGAACCACCAGACCCAGTTTACTATGGTAGGAAAGCAATCTACTTACTGATTTGTAAACCCAAACCTTCTGGCTGCTTACAGGGAAGTTTGTCATCTCTTGGATGGGCCCAGTGCTAAGAAAGTGGGGAATGTGTTCAGTACTTTCAGTCATTGTGGGTCTTTTTTTTTTTTTTCAGGCAATGAACCAGCCAATATTCTCCTAAATGATTCTACTGTTGTTTAGCTAATTGTATATAGTCTCCAACTGTCCTCTTAACTCTCTTTACTTAGATTAGTGTAACTTCCAGACCTCATCAGAGAAGTTTCTCATTTCGATAGATGGTGGTGAAGACACTCACAACATTCAAAGCACAGAGCATAAGTGTCAGAGGAATGATCAGCTGCAAAAGGGACATCTATATCACACCTCTCCCCAAGGCTGAGGGACCATCGCAAAGGAGGAGCAGAAAGACCATAAGAGCCAAGAGGTCAGGGAGGACCAGAGTGAAGCAGTGTCTTCTTATCAAGAACACGGAACTCATAACAACACAGCAGCTGTGTTTGCCTACACAAATCAAACCAGTCAACAGTTGAGATGGAGTGGGAAAAAGGCCCTATCAATAAATGATGAGTGTTAGACAGTTGGCTTTGTGGGGAGGGAGTCAGTTTTCTCTAAGGGTGTGCGGCCTGATAGATATACTATACCCCAGGGAATAGCCCCTCATCCATGGTTATATGGTCAGAACCAATTGGAGTCAATGGATTACTAAACTTACTTTTTAAAAAGAGGACATAAAGTTTGGGGAGTGGGGAGATGGAGAGGATCAGTGAAGAGTTAAGGCAAAGAGTGGGGAGTGAATATATTTAAAATACATTGTACAGAATGCACAGAGAATGAATGAAATTGCGACTTAAAATCCATTGTTTTGTCTGTTAGAGATCACATGACTGATGTCTTGAGCAGAAGACTTTAGTACGGTTTAGGTAATATTTGTACTGGGGATGGATGATTGGGAAACAATGAATTTCAATATGTAGAGACGTTTTTGTTTCCAGGACACCATTATTCACTTTGGATACTTCTTCATTTTACCTTCAGTTTTTGTTATTGTTGCTGTTTTCATTGAGACTCTGCTTTACTCTGTAACTCAGTCTGGATTCAAATTAGCTGTCCTCTTGCCTCAACCTTCCCAGCACTAGAATCTGTTTCAGATTTTCAATTTCATCGCCCTCTGCCCAATTGCTTACTTTTCAAACTTCTGTAAGTTTGTCACTTTTTCTACTAAACCTCTATTTGAACAAAACCAAGATAAGTATTCTCATTTTTTCCATTTAATGTATCACCTATGTTCTTAGAACTTCACTATTCTGTGATTTCTTTTTCCTTTTCCTTCTTACCTTGAAAAAATGCTTCTGTTTATATACAGTAGACAATATTGGGGCTTTCTCTCTTTCCCCATACATATAAATATTATAAATTGTGTATATAGCATATGTATATTATATATATATATATATATATATATATATATATAATAATAAGTAAAATATATGATAATAAATGAACCCAAGTATATAGTTCCTCTTAGGTTTTTGCAATATTTGTACACTGATAGGACTTCAGATGTAAAATCAGTCTAATGTGTATCACTACTTTTTGTGCATACTTGGGCAATTTTCCATGTAAAGCAGCGTATTCCTTGACTCACATGATAGTTTGTGATGATTAATCTTGCTTGTCAGTTTGACTGGTTCTGTAATCAGCTAAGAGAGATGGCTCAGATGGGTCTGTAAGAACATTTCCTGGAAGGATTAACTAAGGTTGAAGACCCTCTTTCAGAGCAGGTTGCACATTTCTGCTATAGCCCAGATAAGAGGAGGTCCAAGGGGAAAGTTCTTGATTTTGTTCTGTTCAGTCTACCTTTGTCCCTTGCTGGTGAATGCATCTACCCTGCTCAGTTTAGTTGTTCCTGGTGCTATTGATACCCTTCACTACCATCACAGTTCAGCCTCTTAGGTTTTCCAAGGCAAAATGAAAACTAGTGGCTCTCCAATAATCTTCTAGGCATTCTGCATAAGACTGGGACTATTGAGGCATTCAGGTTGAGCTGCTATTGGACTCTTGGGCTCTCTAGTGTGTACACAATCATTGCTGAACCAATGATTCAGAATTATCATTTAAGATGAACTAATAAATCTCCTTTATGATACATATTCATTCCCTGGATGTTCTTTCTCTAGAGAGCCCTGACTAAATATACTCATCTTTAAGGAATGGTATTAGACTAGTTTTCCTGCTAAAATATTTTTTCATTTTTATTCCTCTCTGTCATCTGTGATCATCATGTTAAATGTGTGACTGTGTCTGCCTTGTTGCATGCTATATCTCAATATTTATGCTCCTGGTTTATATACTTTTTGAGCCTGTAACATCAATGTTTACAGAAGACTTTAATGAAAAAAGTGGTTATGTTAATGATCTTGCAGAATGTCATTGCTCTCGTATTAAATGAGGTTATAGGTCAATAACCAACATATTGCTAAAATAAACAGCAGGGATCGTTGCAGAATAGGAGACACAAGAGTGTAAGAGCCAGAGATGGTGGATGATGACAAAGGAAACGATGTCTGCTGCATACAAAAGAGCAGCTGCATATATGTGCTTACAGTGGTTGTGAGCATGCACAAAATCTCAGGGAAGACTAGACCCTAACAAGGAAGGAGACTTAGGCACAAAGACCCACCAAGAGCCAAGCAAGTATTGGCAACTGACAGCCACTGTAAGAGGGAGAGTCAGTTTTCTTCAAGTGTGCAACCCCTGGTAGGTTAACCATGCTCCAGTGGAAGTCCACACATCTAAATGTATATGGACATCACAAGTTGATTGGACTCCGTGGGTGGATGGGGAGACATTCACAAAGTTCAATGAGTCAGGAAATGAAGTGGATCTGAAAGAATTAGGGAGAAGGTAGACAAATATGGTCAAAATACATTGTATGAAATTCTTCAAATAAAGTAAAAAACAAAAGAAAGCAAAACAAATCAAACACTGTGGACTGTGGTCCTTTCAATGTTTGTGGTTGCTAATGCTTGTTATATCTTCCCTCATTGAGCAAATGTCCAGGCAATTACACATGGATGAAGTCATCATAACTAAACAGGAGAAAAGAGTCAGGACTATTTTTTTTTAGATTGTTATAGCTTCAAACTTTCTGGTTTCATGAAAGGCAAAAATCAACTTAATTTTGACTAAAAATCATGAGATTCTTTTTTTTCCAAAGGCAATTTTTTTCTACATTGGGTCCAAAGGTTGAGTGGATTTGCTTGGGTATTTATTTATTTGTTTGTAGGTTTATTGTCTGTTCCTTCACATATCTCAGATGTAAAACTCACTGGAAAAAATATCACCACTTGTAGGAGCCATTAGAAGTTGATTTGAAATAAGACCTTCTTGTACTTATTTCTCAGGGCTATTGTCTATGTTAGAAGCAAAACAGCAGTGATTCAGGACCCATTTTGGCTTTCATAAGAGGATGCCTAGGCCAGACTGCTTTAGAGAAGCAGGGCAGTTTGGAGGTGAAGAGCTGAAGGCAGTGTGAACATACTTTTCTTGGACAAATTGTTGGGGTCAGAGAATTGCTGTGCGTTTTAGCTAACGGAGCCGCATACATGTCAGCAAAATGAAGGCATGCGTGGGCTCTTCTGAAAACATAAAGAAACTGAAAATTATAGGAATATCTTGGCTCAAGAGCTAAAGGACTACTGCCAAATAATGGTGAAGTTCTCTAGATTTGTCAGGAATACTGGGCAGGTAGCCCAGCCATAGCTGATCCTTCCATCGCTCAGATTCTGTCACCATGAATAGAAAGGAAGAAAAATGGCATCCTTAGCTAAAACACACCAAGGCTTCCCTGTAAATGGAGAATAAATACAGAGGGACAAGAGGGGATCAAAGCTGATGTCACAGAGGCAGGCATGTTGATCCAAAATAGGTTTTTATGTTCATGTATACATCATGCATGACTGGGGAGATCGTTCCATGAGGTGGGTAAAGTATTGCCTGTACAAGAACAAGGACCTGAGGTTAGATCTCCAATACCTAAGTGAAAGTCAGAAGTGATGGAAGCATGTTTCTCTAGTCCCAGGACATCGTGGAGGAGGTAAGTTGATCCTTGGAGTTCTATGAATAATCAGCCTAGCTGAAACGAAGAACTCCAGCTTTAGCAAGAGGCTCTTTCTCGAGAAATAAGGTAGAGAAGTGATTGAAGAAGACATTCACACAAAGATGAATGCCCTACACACACACACACACACACACACACACACACACACACACACACACACCAATGTCAGCCAAAGGCTCAGATTCAGATGTTGGCGAAACGCATCGAAAATTGAGCTGGAACAGGACAGAGTCGGAGAGCAATTAAAGAGATACTAGGAGAGAGGGAGACATCATGAGGATAGGGAGAAACCTAGTACTATGGAAGTTCCCAGGAATCCACAAGGATGACCCCAGTTTAGACTACTAGCAATAGTAGAGAGTGTGCCTGAACTGGCTTATCCCAGTAATCAGATCAATGAATACCCTAACTGTTATCAGAGAGCCTTCATCCAGTAATGGATGGAAGCAGATGCAGAGATCCACAGCTAAGCACCAGACCGAGTTCCAGAAGTCCAGTCGAAGAGAGAGAAGAGGGATTCTATGATCAAGGGACATCAAGATCATGATGGGGAAACCTACAGAGACGACCAAGCCAAGCTAGTGAGAACTCATGAACTTTAGACCAACAGCTGTGGAGCCTCCATGGGACTGGACTAGGCCCTCTGCATAAGCGAGATAGTTATGTAGCTTGATTTGTTTAAGGGGCCCCTAGCAGTAGGATCAGGATTCATCACTGGTCCATGAGCTGGCCTTTTGGAGCCCAGTACCTATGGCAGGACACCTTGCATAGCCTTGGTGCAGGGGGAGGGTCTTTGAACCTGTCTCAGTTGAATGTACCAGGCTCTGCTGACTCCCCACGGGAGGCCTTACCTTTTTTGAGGATGGAATGGCAGATAAGCTGGGGTGGGGGGAAGACTAGGGGAGTCAAGAGGAGGGAAAAGAGGGGATCTGTGGTTGGTATGTAAAATGAATAAAAATATCTTAATGAAAAAAAGGAAATGTGAACCCCAAAGGGAAAGATGTGGCTGATTAATTCATTTCTTTGCAACCTAACATATATCCCAAAGATACAGGAGTATACTATGAATGTTTGCAAGATATCCTTGCCCAATATAATATGATATAGAGAATTTAGCAAGCATGGGACTAGTAGGAGGGACAAAACAAACATATATAATATGCTGGAGAATGGAATCCTTATTTGTCTTTATAAAATGTGTTCCACTTGTCTTATGAGTTTAGACCCTACATAACTTTACTCACATTCAGCAGTGTAGCTGAACTCATCCCCATCCCCCTTTCTTAGGAATGGTATTTTGAATGCCTATCCTCAATTGTATTGTTCCATCTGCTGTGAAACGGAAGCAGTTTAGTTCTTTTTTGTGATAATATACAATGATAGTATCCCTAGATAGAAGCTGTGGCATTTTCCTCATGGCACTGTGAAAATCTTCACATTTCTTTGGAGGGAGCTGTAGAGATTTTTTAGAAATTACCACTGTTCTATCATGTTGGAATGTCATATTTAGCAACATTTCTTCTCTATTTTATTGTCTTGAGAAATGATTTTTGCATGTGTATGTGGGGGCAATGTGCATGTTTATGGGCTAATGTATGGGTACACATGCATGTGTGGATATGTGTGGAGTCCTGAAATGATGTCAGGCACCTTTCTAGGTTGCTCTCTATTTTTATTATTATTGAGTCAGGATCTCTCACTGAATCTCCAGTACCTTGCCCTGCTGCCTCCAAAGTTCTGGGATTACAGGATCTAGCCAGGACTGTCTACCTTTTATGGGGTCCTAGGGATCAAAGCTCTGGTCATCACACTTGAGTGGCAAGTGTTTTATTCATTGAGCAATCTCCCCAGCCCCTGTAAGGTTTTATTTGATGTTTTCCTTTTGCTTTTAAGAAGTTCATAAGGCTCTTTTTGGTCTGATATAATAAATTTGTATATCCCTATATATACACAGAATACATTTCTTTCTTTCAAGTGTTTATTAAACCCCATTAATAATTAGCAATTTGTTAAAATATAATTCCCATGTGGTTAGTAGCCATGAAATATAGTCATCATATCTATGTAACACCTAGGGCTTAGGAAGAAAGGACTCAACTGAGGCTCTAGAATCTCTTACTTCTCCATACCCCAGACCCGACACCCCATTCACTGTTCCACAAAGTCACCTGGGTGAGCATTCTAGCTCACCCTGTTCACAGCTGACTCCATGCTCTGATGCCATAGTCGCTTTTAACATCTAGCACAATCTCCTTTCTAGACAGGACATTTTATGTTGTAATCGCAGTTTTCTTTTCAGCCATATTTTGTGTCAGACCCTTATGTGGTCTGTGATTCCTAATCCACAAAGGCAGATAATAATTTAAATTGTTGTTAATTTCTCACAATTCCTGGGGAAAGAGCTACACACAAGAGTTCCAAAGGTACCTATCAGATACAATAGTACCCTGTGAGGTACTGGAAATGGTGTCCATGAAAGTTTTTCTCACACATGAAGGACTGAATTCCATGGTAGTAGAAACATGGTGACAATATATCCACAGTTAGGAAGCAAAGAAAGACAAATGCTGTTGTTCAGCTTGCTTTCTCCTTTTTGATGAACTTTGGGTCCCCAGCTACAGGGTAGATTGAGCTACCCACATTCAGCATGGATCTTTCCACCCTTTATCCAAAACTATAAAAATTCCTCACAGACACACACAGAGGGATGTGTCCATTGTGATTCCAAATCCATGCAAGCTGACAGTCAGGATCAATCATCACAGCAAGACAACTTAGACTTTATCAAGTGTGATAACAGCAAAAGACAGTGCATAGTTTGTGTCTTTAATGTCCTCTCCCATCTAAGCCTCCTTTCTATTGCCATCCTAAGGCATCATGACCAAGGCAACTTACAGAAAGAGTTTATTTGAGGCTTACAATTTCAGAGGGTGAGTCCATGACCACCATATTGGGAAGCATGGCAGTAGGCAGGCAGGCATGGTGCTACAGCAGTGCCTGAGAGCTTACATCTTGATCCACAAGTAGGAGGTAGAGAGGTAACTGGGACAGGCCTAATATCTTGAAACCTCAAAGCCTACCCTTAATGACAAACTGTCTCCCGTGAGGCCATACCTCCTAAACGTTTCCACCACGTGGGGACCAAGTATTCAAATGAGCTCTGGAGAATCATTTTCATTCAAACAACCCAACCTCCAAAGGTCTAGATAGTGGAGATTTGGACCTCAGGGGTGATGTTCTTAAAAAACGACCAAAAAAAAGTCAATAAGTAATGCCTATAGAGAAGATTGAAGGTCACTGTAAGTATGCCCATAAAGAGAACTTCAGGATACCAGGCATCCTTATCTTTCATTTGCCTAATAACAACTATTATTTACCCCATACTTCCACCATAATGTTCTCATCTCAAATCAAGAACAAAGGAAACAATCAAACCCTGATTGAAGCCTCCAAATCCATGAAATGTAATAAACCCAGTCCCTTTATGTTACCACAGGTATTTCTTACAGTGAAGCAGAAGCAATGAGTGCAGAGAACTTCCATGCCAAATTAATATTCAAGGAAATACCTAAGGGTCAATAGAAGTTAGTCAACCAAATAGTATAATCATGACTATACTCCAGGGGAGCGGAGAGTCTTCCTAGTATCTTGTAAACAGGAAAATGTTGAGCAGAATGTGATGATTTCAATAAGGTAGGGGTGTAGAATTACTTCAGGGGTCATTAGGCAACTGCCTCACTGTGTTTGCCCCTTTGTTCTTTAGTCCACATCCCTCACTCCTCACTGTCCACCCAGTTAGCTCTCAGCCATCAGTTACTGCATAACTTCCCATAAAAAGTCCTCTCAAGCATTGTGTCATACCTACAGGATAACATCTACTCAACCTGCTTTACTTACTACTCCAGAGCACAGACCAGTTTCCATAGTCTGCTCTCATTAGCTTCTTTCTGACTGTTTCATCCAAATCTGGATGTTCTGAGAGACAGGATATGTCTCTCATAGTCTGTTTATTTGACTTGTAGCACAGAACAAATGTACACATTTTTAAGTGAAAAGGAATAGATACCATTAAAAATCCTATCCATTATTATTGCAGCACATCTGTAAATTCTGTGACCTGTTACGTAAGATTGGCGATTGGCTCTGGGTATGTTTTAGGGGAATAAATTAACTCAAAGCCTCCCAAGGAAAACGCAGAAGTGACCCAGGGGATTGTTATCTCCTCAAGATAACATAGAAAAAGACCAGTTACAGATAGAGGCACAACCTGATTTGTTTCAGAAAAATCTATACAGACCCTGCAGTCTTCTGGAGAGAATAATTAATTATATTGGAATAGAAAGAAGTGCAAATATTTGGTTCCCTTGGTAAGAGGATGGAGTTCAGTGCGATGTGCAAAGCACACTTGAAAAAATCTTTGGAGACACGATTCATCAGAAAGGAAACAGAAAGCAGGTTATCAGCAGAGGAGTTTGTTTTTCTTCATATAGTGTTTCCATTTAGACAGAACCTTTTTTTGCACATTAAAGATAGAATTAATTGAAACCAATATATTCAGTTAGAGTATGGGAACAGCAAGTAACATCACTTCCTATTAATGCCCGCCCCCCAAAGTCTTTTTAATAGCAAAGAAGAAAAAATAAAAAAGGGAGGTGGCAGAAATGTAAGAAAGCAAGGGAATACTGAGAAAGGGAGGCAATGCTGGTATCTGCAAAGGGTCATGTCCCTGACTCACTCACAGCCTCTGGAGGGATCACAAGAGGTAACAGGAATGCTATCCTTATGCTTGTTATGCTAAGATGCACAGGGTAAATTACAAAGGGAAAATATTCTCTCTAAAAATGCAGTGTTGTTGCACAGACACTTGGATGTGTCATTGTTTCAGTTCTTAGTAATGGTGATGATCTCTTCTGAGAAAGCTCTTCAGAGTGAGAAAAGAATCTATGTTAATTGCAACATTACCATAAAATAATATAATCTCTACAAAAGAGGCTTGTCAACAAAGGGAATAGACCAGGTGTACAGCTTCATTTGCACTCCATCACTCCACTCTGGAAAACACACTCTCTGAATCCTGTACAAACACGAAGCTTCCCAAAGACCTCAGTTTGGGTCACCTAACAGCGCATAGCCCCCTCTCCACACACTTCACTGCTGACAAAGCACATACCTTCCACAGTTGCTCTCTTAGGCTGGATGGTGATGGCTCCTTCTGCGATATCTTCATGCTGATGCAGTGGGTTGATTTTGGATCCCCAGCTGTCTGACCCCACCCAGAGAAAATGGCCCACTTGGTCAGCTCTTTTTGCTGCTGCAAGGATCTGCCTATGGAAAGGAACACAAGAGAGCATATAGGTTTACAAGCTGAACACAGACATCTTCAAACTCAAGTAGAATCAAAAGAAGCTCTGCAGTCTCAGAACACAAGCAAGCAGTAGCAAAGGCTATGATAGGGATTGGTATACTGCATATGTAAAGAAATTGATAAACTCATAACAAAAAGGTCAATGCTCTTTGAGGGAAACAAGGGAAAGATGTTAGAATTCAAAGGTAAAGGAGATATAAACATGTAATAAACTGGAGATACATATTCACATGTATTAGAAATTGTGAAAGCACAACTTAGAAAAAGATTCTAAATGCCTTTCTCAAAATGGCCAAATCAAGTCTGTTTCACTTCATTTTGCAACATTGGGCTTCAGATGGAGAGGTGATATATAGTAAATCTCACTTCTAGGAAATACTATGCCAATACAGATAATAGTTCTCCAGTCATTTATTAAAATAAGCATAATTCTACTTTCAACATAAAAGTTCATTTTATATGCTTATAGATGGATACAGTTTGCAAATATCAAAAGCTGCAAGAGAAAAAGTATGAAAGGGAAAAATGATATTAGCGAGAAAGTTATCAATATTGGGATGTTGACAAGAGGTAAAATATGAGAGACATATGCACATGCATACATATATCTACATACATATCCACACTTCCATACATACACACACATACACAAACAACTATACCCACATATACAAACCCACATACACACATACACACAGAAATTCTCATCACTCAGGACTTTCAGATTTCAGGTACCACATAAGTTCATAAGTAAATCAATAAAGATGTGTTTAAAGATAACATGTGGGACAGTGAAAACTCAGATCACATTTTCTCTCTCCTGGACCAAAAGAAAAATGGACTGGTAATTTTCTAACAAAATCATAAGAAATTGTTCCCTAACAGTGTGACTATCTCAGCAACAAAAAGCAGAGGAGAAATTTTTGTGTGAAGTGAGGAAAGGAGTGGATAGGAATAGGTACGTAACCGTGTATTAAATACTGAAAGACAAGGCTACTTAAAGGGAGTAGACATTTACTTCAAAGACAAACATCATATTAGAAGAAAAGATTATTCTGTATTTTTTTTAATCTACCCCTTTCAAAAAGATGTACAAATTTGACAGGAAGGAATCACTTAATACAATAGTCAATTCTATACCTGCTGAGACCCCCATCAGTTGATAAGCCCATGTCTACAGCTGGCAAGTACCTACCCCAAATCTCCATAGGTACAGAAGACCCCAGTGAAAAAGAAAAAAAAAATAGCAAGGCAAAGGACACTGCCATGGAGTGGAGAACAGATGTTACAGGAGGAAGGACAAAATAACAAATTCACTTAGCTAAGGTGTGTAAAGATAACCAACAGCAAGATAAAGGAAAAACTAAGAACATAAATAAGAACTTGTGTATTAAAAATGAAAAATTGCAGTTACTTTTGAGAAAAGAAAGTAAGAAAACAAAACTAAATGTTATACATAAGAATGTTAAAATAAAATTAAGATTACACACAGTCAAGATTTCCTGAAGAAATGTGCAGAACAAATAATATTATTTTTAACAGTGGCTTTTAACTATTGCTAATAAGACAATTTCAGAGATCACTTCTATAGTTTATTAATTATTTACCAATCAACTGTTGAATTGAGAAGATGAATTGGTGAATTAAAAAACCTAAACTGTTGCAAAAATAGAGAAACAAAACATGTTACAAAAGTACTAACTAGAAATGACAAAAATATCCTATAAAGTTGAGAGAAATTAAAAAAAATCCCAGAGAAATCAGATTAATTTCTTAAGAGACAAAGGGGAACAAAATATGAGAATAATAATGTAATAACAAAAAGTCTGAGAATATATTTTAATTCCGAATTATAATATTTAACACATAATGAATTCCAATGCAAAGAGAATTTTCACATGTGCCCAGTGAGCCATTCACATTTGGAGAGATGAGGACATCTGGCAGAGGTGGGAAAGTTAGAGGAAGCCAAGAAAACAGGTTAAGACCAGACACATATAAATAAATGAGCACTTACTCAAAGTTCAGACAGTGACTACATTCTAATGTGAGTCACAAAGGTTTAGGTAGAGTTTGTGCAATCTCCATACTGCAGGAGAAAGCTGCAGTGCATGAACAAGTTCCTTGTAAACATTAAACTGTGATTAACTAGAGGCTGTCTGTGTATATAGAGGTTATAGTTTTTATAAGAGATAATTTTAATTATTTAATTTACTTTGACTTTTAATTTTTCTACATAGTTGTGGGGGAGTAAAAATTACAGTACTCTTTTATTTTAAAGAAACTGTTACTTATTTCCTAAGAGATTTACAATGGGCACATGTTATTTTCATGTGCAGAGTTATATTTTGAAGACACATTTTGTTCTTTCTTGAAATTCAAATTATCAATACCCATGACTGATTCAGCATTTAGCATCCCTTCAAAACTGAGATATTAATGCCATCTTATTCCTGTTTTCAAAGTATTGGAAGTTAATGTTGCAGGAAATATCAAAATTTTCCATCTCCAATATACAGTTTTTGAAAAGAGAATCAACATTGTGGGGATTCTGTAATCTTCAGATGGTTCTGCCTTGAAGATCACATTCTAGAAGAAACATATGCACCAGATTTTTATCACTGTGCTCAGAAACCAAGATGCTAACACATAAATCGCAATATAGAATAATATTCAATATAGAAAGTAGGTCCATTACAAAAATACACATACTTTATGAGGGGATTATGTACATTTTCTACATAAAATATAAGCCATACACTACAGGACAAAAGTATTATAATCTTATTCAGAAGACTACGATTTTAAAATCTCAACACAGACATACATTACTAATGTATCACATGTTAGTAAATGTATAAAGTAGACAAGAAAAGACATAAAATGGTTGACAAGAATGTTAATAACATTAGGGGGAAATTGGAGCCCAAAGACCAATATAATGAAAACAAAACCTCACAAGTAACTAAAATACAAAGGGGAATAAGACAACCCAAGAGTGATGCAAACAGCATTGTGCCAGGAGAGAAATAATGTATTTAATGGCCATCCAAAACATTTTCCCACAGAAGTGCATATATGAAAGGGAACTTGAGATATACAAAGTCAGATCAGCAAAACAATGCCATGAGCAAAGACCTGTGCAAGAAGCACCCAGACCAAACATTTAGCTTGACAACTGCATACGTGGTATATGTAAGGCTTAAAATGATAAAACTTGAACCAAGACTTAATCCTATTTTAGCCCTAAACCTGCAACCCTAGCAATCAGAGGATGAGGCAGGAGGATCATGAGTTAGAGGCCAGCTGGGATTATAAAGTAAAACCCTGGAGTTGGGAGAAAAGGAGGAGGGGGAGGGAGGGAGAACAAGCAAGTGAACAAAAATACCAACCATAAAGTCCCAGAGAATAAAGCTTCTACATATCATTAAGCACTTGAGCACTAGACTCGGAATTTTATTCATTCATTCAATGGCATTGATTGAGAACCACCTATTCTGTTAGTATCAGTACTGATAGTAAGGTTAAAAACACCATTCAAAAGTCATCTGGTGTAATGATGGCTACAGACAATGGACAATACAGACTTATTCAACAACATTCAACCATTAAACAACAACAACAACACAGGATGCCATGGGCATAAGTCAAAAAATTAAAGTATTATGAAAAGTTTTTTCCAGAAATACTCTGGTCAGAGGTATTTTCCTTGAAATACACCAGAAATGATGAAAATATCTACAAAGGAGGGAACAGTAATGGCTTCCTGGCCAGCAGTGAATACAACATGTAGTGTGTAGGGGTAAATTAGACTAGGAAACCTCCCCACAGGAGCGCTTTAAGAGACTTTCATTTGACCTATGGAACAACTGAGATGCAAAGAAAATGGGAACTAGGATAGAAACCTATTCAAGGTCAGAGTGATGATTTATGTACTGAAAATATTCTCAAATTCCGCTTTCCAGGTAATGGTTTTGTGACCTCACTTGTGGTCAAGGCCTTCACAGTGGGATGCTGGGGAGATCTAGGGCTGTTTGGTAGGACCCATGGAGCAGGGAGAGGGAAGGAAGACTGCTGAAAAAGACCTTAGAAAATCCCATGGAAGAAATTATCATGGTCTGAACCCTTCAATTTTACCCAGTAACAATAATTCACTTTCAAATTCAATAACACAGAATTTTAAGATACATGGTAAAGATTCAAAACATAACTCTTCCACACAAGGGAAGTATAAACTAACACATTTCTAGATGATTGTATTGATGGCCTTTTTAAGGAAAGGACAGATCTTTCTAGAATCTACCTTATAAAATGTTAGAATCTAAACACATCTAGAGCATGCAAAATAATGAATCTATGATTAAATTTTAAAAGAGGACATGTAAAATTCTATGTTCACTGTAGGTATGATATATTAGTCTGATATATTTACATATTACTTATTATGTTATGTATTATTAGTACATATTTCCCATATTTATAGTTCAGCACACATATTTCTGTGTAGGAAGTTTGCTATTGTATTATTTTTTATAACTTTGAAATTCTGTGGTGAAAAATGTAATTGTCAATCCACAAGGGAGAAGTTAAATAAACTGCAGAGTACACAGGTAAAATAAAAATATGCATATAGATTAAAAAACTGCACAGATCCACAAGCACTGATAAACAACACTCTCTGTTATAAAACACTAAAGCATGCTAGGTCAAGAGCAGGCACATGCAGTGCACGTACAGGTACTTAAAAATGAATCAGGAGCATAGTACAGAATGTTTCCAGAATGACACATCAGAGACTGACAAGCCAGGAGCCCTGCTACCCACAGGGGAGAACTTGCTAGCTAGGATACAGGGTGCAAGACATCTTATTTGGGGTTTTGGACACTGTTAGAAAAAATTTTTAGCCTTTTCAGTTAGGTGCAAATTACTATTTATTTTTAAAAAGACAAAAATAAAGATTCTAGGTGTAGGGAGGAGGGGACTGGACCTGCCTCAACTGAATCTACCAGGCTGAGCTGAATCCCCAGGGGAGGCCTTGTCTTGGAGGAGGTGGGAATGGGCGTGGATTAGGGGGATAAGGCTGGGGGGTGGGAGGAGGGAGGACAGGGGAATCTGTGACTGATATGTAAAATTAAATTAAAAAAAAAGATTCTAGACTGGGTTATGGTGTTCAGAAATGGAAGCAGGGGGCAATTTAGAAGAAATTCAAAGGGTAACTCTGCATGGTATGGTTGCAAATGCAAGTAGCTAAGCAAAAAGGAAAGTTAAAATGACAAGTTTTCAGTGCAGGAAATCAGTGCAGAAAGGAATAGGCAGGTGTGGAATGTAGACATCCAACAGTTGGTATTCTCAGTTCAAATTCTGAGCAATGAAAGCAGAATTATAAACCTTTGGCACTGACAAACACCACTCTTGGGATAAAAGTCTGTGATATTTAGAACTATTTTTCTTAATACGACTTTTCAGAGGCCTAGTACTTTTTCTTTCTGCCAATTATTCGATACATTTTGTTTTTAACAGAAATGAAACTACAGGATAGCAAGGTGCTACTGCTTTTGTGGCTGACAAACTGTGTGGGACAGCAAGCACAAAAGAATTTACCACCTTGTAATTACAGCTCTGATCTGACTTTTTTCTCCTCTCCTTGCCAGCATCCTCATCCTTCTGCCTCCTAAAGCTGTGACATGCATAGGAATGAGGTTCACCAGTCATCCTTACTTTATATCCTCATCGTTGGCAAAAATCACGACGGCCCTGGAGTTGGGGGTGTCCAAGAGCTGTTTGATAATTCTATCAAAGTCAATGGTCCTGTCTTTGCGCTCTTGGGGGATTCTCACGGACTGGGCAATGCAGAGCCCACCTGTTTAAGAAAAGAAAGCAGAGTGTCAATAAAGTCCCAACAGAGGTATGGAAAAAAACAGGGAAGATAGTGGGGGATGGGGCAGTTGATACTGAGTCTATAGCACTTTCTTAAGGATGCCTTTGTTTCAGGAAAGCATAAGATACCATGCTTGTTCTTGAACTATTTTTGCAACCATGCAGTAAAGCACAGCCTCACTCTTTGTAATGCATTTTGAAAACTAATACTTCCCAGGAAAGCTAGTGGTATTAACTTTGAGGAAGTAGGTAAAGGGTGACAGACAAAATGTGTGGATGGAGGTCTTTACAATGTATGTCATGTGTTAACGTTAATGTAATAAACACTGAAGCAACTAGTTTTCATATTTATGCTTGAGAATTTTCTGAACTTGAATTCCCAGACAGTTCTTTTCTCCAACAATACATGACTCTCAGTGTTTAAAGATCAGCTCCAAAAGAAATAAAATGAGAAGCAAAGGAGCCAACAAGAACACTGGCTATTACAAACAAAATTGTGTAGATCACATATGCCTGGCCAAGCCGCTGAAAATATGTTTCAAATATTCTGTGCTATCTTCTCAGAAATCAATATATTATAGTAACTAGTGTCCCCTGCTTTGTGTTAGGGAACAGGAGGATTAAATAGATTTCTTCTGAGAGTCTTCATGACCCCAATCGATTTTAATGAATTTCTAGAGGAGAACTGGGGGTGGGGGCAGTTTACTGAACAATTGATGGATCTTATCTTATTCCAACTATTGCTTAGTCATCACTCCTGAATATAGCATTTTACAAGATACACTTTCAGACAGGGGAGTGAAGAGAAAAGAAGGAGAGAATATATTTGTAGAAAAAATAATTATGAAGACCATCCCAGGGTCAGAACACTTAAGCGGTAATGAAAAAACCACCTAGATCTTCCTGTCATGCACTGGGAAGACATTAAAAAATGGGCTTTCTTACACTTTGAACATGGGCATGTGTGGGTATAAATAGGCTTCCACTACTGTGGAATAATCCTCTTATATACTGTAAAGATTTGTCACTCGAATTGGTCTAATAAAAAGCTGACAGGCCAGTAGCTGGGCAGAAAGTTAGGCAGGAAAGCCAGAGGAAGGGCAGAGTCAAGAATCACCAACCGAATCAGAGGAAGCAATATGAGAATGTCATACTGAGAAAAGGTACCATGTCATATGGCTAAACATAGATAAGAATTATAGGTTAATTTAAGTGTAAGAGTTAGTTAGTAATAAGCCTGAGCTACCAGCCAAGCACTTATAAGTAATATTAAGCCTCTGAGTAATTATTTGGGAACTGGACAGCAGGACAGAAATTTCTGTTTACATTCCACAAACACAGAAAAGCATAATCTCTGATCCCAAATTAAGACTCCACTGAACTTTAGTCTCAGTTGGTATTAGTGTTATGCTAAACCGTTTTCCAATTTCAGCTCTCAAGAAAACACCTGTAATACTCTTCAATATACATATGCCCTACAATGCTGTAATCAGGTTAATCAATCTAGCTGAAATTTCTAGAACCATACATACAACAAGAGTAGATACTTCTTTCAAGTGCAACTGAAAGGTTCATTAACAGAAACCATATCTTGGCCTTAAAGAAAAAGAAAATGAAAGCTCACAGAAATCATACATAGTATATTCTCAGATCTTAACAAAGTGGAAATCAATAAAAAAAAGTCATAGGAAGATCCAGATATTTAAAAATTCAAAATTAGACTTGGCCAATTACCCCTGAGTCAAATAGAAAGTGTGGAAAAAGTTAAATACTTTTAGAGGACTTAAAACTATAGTACATTGAAATTAATGGATAATAGCTAAAATAATAGTTAGATGGAAAACGTATTTATACTAGAAAGCAAGAAAGTATTAACATAGGCAAACTCTGCTCCTAAAGAGAGAACAGGTGAGTAAACACCAAGAAAGCAGAGATATGATATAAAATTAAAGCAAAAATCAATAGATTTGAAGTAGAGAAACAACAGAGAAAAATAGAGTAAAAATACCATTATTGAAACAGTCATTAAAAATTGATAAATCTTGAGCTAGGATGACCAAGGAGGGAAATCACAAAGACAATATGAGGGATAAAATAGAAATAGCATTTTATTATTTATTAAGCGTTGCAATGTTATTTATTAAGCAGCACTGTTTACCAGCGGAGAGAAGCCACAAGGCACAACAGAACCCACCATAAGAGTTTATTAAGGGAAGGGGATAGAAGGGGTATGCATAGGCTTATGGAATGACTGTGTAGGAAGAGAGGAAAGGAATAGGTGGAACCTGCTTTTATAGGTTCCCACACACACATACATGCGTATATGGGCTTACGTAGCTATGGGACTCATGAATGTAGATTGTGAGACCATGCTGCACACAGATTACATGATCATGCAGTGCACAGATTATGTAGGGTGTAAAGCCCTGTGATGACTAAGCATCTTGCCTGGCTACTGGACAGTGTACACAAGGTCATGTAACTGGGGGAGTGGCTAGGAATTCTAACACATTATGCATTCTGTCCATGGATATAATGAACTTTTGTATTTTTAAACACAGAAACATCAAGGAAATAGAAGATTTCTTGGAAATAACACAAATTATAAAAGCTGAATGAAAAACTGATCATCTGAATAATCCCAGATCATCTACATGATCCTATATAAATTATGAACAGCGCTTTGATGTTTTAGCAATACCTTCATGAGAGAAAGATATAGGCTCAAATGATTTTATTAATGAATTCCAAAAATCCTGAAGAAAGCTATGAAGCCATCTACATAAGACCCTTCAAGAGCAAGTAGGTTAAGGTTTAACTCATTACATGAGGTCAGTATCATATAATGTTGCCAGAATCAGAAGTTTTAAAGGACAAGAAGGGACCCCTCTGGGTAAGGTAGGTTGTGGATTGATGTGGACTGTTAGGTGGCCTGAGATGTCAGTCTGAGCTATTGGCACTATTTCAGGTGTCATTAAACTTGAATTCCCACCTCAGGAAGCATCATGGAGCCATGCAGTAAAGAACAAGGGGGTCGCATGCTATGCTAATCTTGAGAAGAAAAAGCTAGCTATAAGCGTGGCTCCATGGCATGAAGAATTTGATTCTCATGAGTGATAAGAAAAAAATAAATAAAGAAAAAAAAAACAATGGTTCTAGGCAAAGCAGATACAATGGTAAGGCAAAAAATCCAAATTTTAACCATGACGAGTATATCTTTATTTTGCTTCTAAAGATCTGGCCAGTATGAATGCCTAAAACCAGCTTCTACCCTTAGACAGAAGATATCACAAGGTTTCAAACAGAACACAGATACTGTTTGGTCTTCCAGTCTTGCCCCATCATCATTCATGTGGTTTCAGGTTATGTTCTGCCATTCAACTGTTTGCTGAAATCTCAATAACTTTGTGCTAAAGTTTGAAGGCAAATGCCAAGATTAAGTACAGAAAGTGAATCAAGATAAACTGATAGGCTAGGTCAGATTTCTCTCTGAGGTAAACATCTGAACTTGACTTCCTTCATTAAGGGTGGGCAGGGATAGGACTCCATTCAAGTAATTGATTAACCTCATGATCTCTACAACCAAGGATAAACTGTTGTATCAGTTCAGTTAGATTCAGGGGTATAAAACTGAATTATGAAATTGCTTTTAGTTGTAGGGCTAGAATTGACCATAAATTGTTCAAGTGGTTGATCAACCTTATTAGGTCAACTGGTATGGACTATGCTGGATGAATATTCTGATTTTCCTTAAATTTGAGTGTCAGAAAAATACTTCTAAATATCAAAGTAGTTGATCCTCTTTGTTAGATCAATGAATTGGTTATGAGGGAAGATAACGTATGTTGGTTGATATTTGAGTCCTCAACTTGCTGAAAGAAGAGTAAAACTGGAAAGAGTCAACAGTAACCAAGTTTTTTTCTTAAAGTGTTTACAGATCCTATATTTCAGACTGGTTTCTTGAATGTACATAAATTATTGTGGAGTCTAGTCTAAAACAAGTTAAAAACGCCACAGTTTAAAAAATAAGAGGTATCTAAATATTTTAAAGGAAAACACTCTTGAAACCTATCTTTTAAAACATTAACAGCCCAGGAGGTGGAGATGAGAAAATGAGGAGAAAGTTGGAGGGAGGCAGGAACTGGGGAGTAGATATGACAAAAATACATTGTATACATGTATGAAATTTTCAAAGAATAAAAAGAGTACTTAAAACACTAATATAACACAGCAATGTAAGAATTATTATGTGGTAGCTAATAAGTGACTATGGAATATGGAGTGGTAGGTTTAGAGTGAGAGAGGCATCTGTTCCTTCTGAACAATATACCATGGTAGCTAACTTTTATCGCATACAACCTTGTACCCACAGTATAGAATGATCCCTGCCAACAGTTACAATGAGCTTCACTGTATTATGAATGTGTAAAGAACCTGACAACATGGCAATGACCTATGTCACTCTGAATAGCAATGTTTTAATTGGAAATGCTGTGACTAAGAATTGCATTGAAAATGGTATTATGATTTGTAAATGTCCTCTTCATTGCGATGCAGTTTTTCAATCTGAAGCTGCTTTCTATACTTGGCTGGAAAAGTAAGATAAACTAAATAACGGTATTCATGTCCCTAGTTGCTAAGTAGGATAAAATTACTTATTTTGTTCTTCTCAGTGATTTCACTTTGCTCATGGAAAGCTCATCTATGTCGACTCCCATGTTTATTTGATATTCACATAGCATTTTCATTCATTCATTAACTTTTATACACTTCTTACTTCTATGTAGGATAACTGCACCAAAGCAAAAGGGTTAGGCGTCATGATCCTTGCCATGTCACGTTATAGTTTGTGGCCTTAAGAAATTCATATTTTAGGGAAAGAGAGAGAGGAGGGAAGAGTAAGCTGTATTCATGTTAGTGTATATACACACACATGCTAGTGTACTATAGAGCATCTAAATGCAATCATATATCAGAACAATATACTTAGGTAGCATCCAGCTGTTGGTTTGGAGAAACCTTTCAACAGAGTAAACAATGTGTCCCTTGAAAAATGGACTCTATAACTACATTCAGAAACACCCAATACTTAGCCTGGTCACCCTTCAGTGTAAAGAAGCAAGAAGTGCATAAAAAATTAATGAACGTATGAAAATGAAAATGCTAGGTGAATATTAAATGGACAAGGGAGTCAACATGGATAAGCTTCCCATGAGCAAAATGAAATCACTGGGAAGAACAAAATAAATGATACCATTGAACCATTATTCAGTGAACCAAATGCCCTCACTTTCATGTGGATATAAGTGCCAGATTGAGTAAATGACTATACAAAAATGAATGAAACCTCCTTACAGAACAATTCCAAATAGAAAGCACAGAGGAAACACAGGAAAGAGAATGCTATTAGTGGAACACTTTAATAGTGACTGTTGCCTTTGGGTCACACTGATGAGTACTGCAGTCTGTGTAGGAAACTTTATGATAAATTGAACATTTATGTTCCCTAAAAGCATTTACCCCCCCCCCCAAATGCATATTAACTACCTTGGTGACTATAACATATTCCTTTAACATCTTTGATACTCTTTGAGCAGGTGGGTATAAATTCTTCTTGGCCTTTGAATGCAGGTGCTATGGCTTGTATGTGTCTGTTCAAATTTCTTATGTTGGAACCTCATGCCCAATGCCACAACATTCAGTTCCCAGGTGATACTGATGATGCTGGTCTGGAAACTACACTGGATGAACCTGCTGCAGGCAACATGGAAGTAGATGCTGAGAAATACTCCTTTGTGTACCACCACATGAGTTACAGCTAGCTCTGGGAGGTGGCAGTGATATTGTATACTGATATTCCAGCCCGAAGAATCACTGAGGATGGTGGCCTGGGGGGAAGAAAAGGGATGGATCATTATGCTTTGTTATAAAGTGCACAATGGTACAGAGAAAGAACAATGGAGAAGGTGTCTGTGGGTAGTGGTCAACACTATCTCAGTGCGGTAATTCCTCCATGTCTGGCAGGCATTATGCAGAGGCAGGGAATGAAATGGTTTGTAAAGTGTCCTGGGGCTGCTGGGGGGAAGTCATGGCTACTTTACCACCTTCTCTGCAGGAGAAGAGGAAGCATTTGGATGGAAAGCTGGCTTCCCATCACGATTCAATTACAGCTGAATGATTAAGCAAATGAGAGCAAACTCCATTTGACTATTCGATTAGTGGAGGGGCGGTTCACACTCTCAGTTGCTGCTCATGGAGTGCACACTGGGGCAATTGATAAGTAGGGTTTCATGACTACAGCATGGAGATGATCACCCCCTTTTAACTGAGAACGGCCCACAGGTGAGCCTAATCAAATACTTTAACAGAACAGAAATATGGTCTATTATCATGGTAATGGGGATGAGCAAGTCCATAAAGCTAAAACTTGAGCAAAGAAAGAAGATTGGAACATGAAGGAAGAGAGGTGAGCATGCTGTTTTCCTCTGCCCTTGGAAGGCATCCCTTGTGCCTGCTCGAGGGAAAATCACCTCATTTGCATCAGATCCATAGAAAAAGGCTTAAAAACTCACTTAGGCTGTAGGCAGATGACTTCAACACAAGCATTCAGATGAAATGTGTTATGTCAGAGATATGCCAACCTGAGGGGGAAAATCTGTGTCCTGGGGGGTCTACCAACAAAGAGGGGATCTGGAATGTCACCCCCAATATACTCTTGGTGTTCAGTTTCAGTTGGACTATTTTTCCATAATGATGACTCAGCACATATGATCATACTTTCACCCCCACACTGGTGTCCTACTGAATGCTATTTCCCCCCATTTTTGGTTTTGCTTCCAGCTAAGTCTCTCCCATGGGACTCATTTTGCCTATTGTATGTAATGTTACTACTGCACAAATGCAAGCCACATTTGAAGAAATAGTTGTTCAGCAGCTGGAGCTTAGGAATCTAACTTTTAAAAATTACTATTTTTTAAAATTGTATATACATACTTGTGGGCATAGTGTTTGTATGTGCATAATGTGTATGTAGGTGCCATGGAGGCAGGAAGAGGGGCATCAGATCCCTTTGATCTGGAGTTACAGGCGCTTGTAAACTGTCTTATTTGGGTTCTGGAAACTTAACATGGGTCCACTACAATAGCGACATGTGGGCTGCAGAGATGGTTCAGCCATTAAAAGTACTTTTTGATATTGCAGAGGACCTGGTTTCAATCCCCAGCACTCAATAGTAACTCGCAGTTGTCTGTAACACCACTTCCAGAGGATATGACACTCTCTTCTGGCCTTCATGGATACTGCATGCACATGGTGCAGAAACATGCATATAGGAAAAGCACCCATGCATGTTAAGAACCTTGAACAATACATTTTAAAGAGCATCAAGTTCTGTTAACTGCTTAGCCAAAGCTCTAGACCCAAGAATCTAACTTTTGAAAAGTATTTCCTTTACCTAGCCAAGTTTTTAACCAATAAACATTGCAATTTCTCAGTGCTATGAGATGGAGTGTCCACAAACAGTAGAATTGGGCAGCATTATTATAAAAGTTACAATTGAAAAGTCATGTCACTGGGGCTAGAGAGATGGTTTAGTATTTAAAAGCTCTGGCTGCTCTTCCTGAGGACCTGGATTCAATTCCTAGCATCCATATGATGGTCTACAACTGTCTCTAACTCCAGTCTCCGGCTCTCCACTGCCCTCTTCTGGTTGTCACAGGCACTGCACACATGTGGTACACAGACACACATTCAAGAAAAATACTCATATTTGTAAAATGAAAATAAATAAAAGTTAAAGGGAAACAATTTAAAAATAGTCATATCACTAACTGGACAGCTCCATTCTTGCCACCTCAGCTTTGAATGGGAGGGCAATTTTCAGTAGCTTGAGGAGACAAGCTACTGAGATAATAAAGAGAATCTCACTTGGAAATCAATCTTTTCTTCATTTGGAGCTGAAAGCTGGTAGGTTTTGTCCTTCTCTGGTAGGGAGCAATCTGTAACAGCAAGAGACATCAGGAGCCAGAGCACAGACTTCTTCCAATAAACCCTGTTGCTCTCCTAACTGATTATAGATTCTCTTCCATCTAAAAGCAGAAGAGGAAACAATTTACAGTCAGCAGCTCAGTGTAGGCAGAGCCTTTCCTAGTGATGAGGCCTATTACTTAGCTATGCCAATTCAATTTAGCAAACACTGAACTGATGCAGTGATAGATTTGTAGGATTTTTTTTTTAACAAGAAACAAAATATGTTAGTAAAAGGATTATCTGAGTAAGCAGAGAACTCAGATCAGGGCAGAAGAAGATCATCATTGATCTGAATTAAGAGACTGGGTGATAATTTTCAAAATCAGATGTCATTCCATATGCCTTTTATTTTTTAATATATTCAATACTATCTTTCCCTCCTATTAAGCAGAGGTGTTTTGAAGTTAATTGCCTCTTTAGATTGCAGGCTAGTATTAGGATTTTCATCTTTCAATGATTCATGCTAAATGACCATATATTGTCTTACCCTCATATATGGTATGTCACACATGGAGAGGAAGATAATTGAATATAAGGGCATGATGTATCTGTTTTCTCATAATTCAAGTATTCAGTTATTAGATGTAGGTTCCTGGAGACTCCGGAAGTAGGTGGGGCTTATGTAACTTTGAAAGTGAAGAAAACATACAAATCCCAGAATATCATGAAACCTAGAAGGTTCACCAGGGCCCTCCCTAAAGTTATATAAGCAGGAACATTTTCTAGGAAAAGGATGCTCTCAGATCTATGGGTCTGCTTGAAAGTTGTGGAGGGAGCTCCAAAGATGTACCTTTCCTGAACTGTCACCCAGCTAGGGTAGACTTTTCTTTGAGGCATCCATGCTTCTATAGTTAACCCCTCATTCATACTTCTGTAACTAAGTCAATAAACTCATTGGCTCACTAGCTCAACTTTGGGTGTAATCATTTATCTGGTCTGGCGTCAGTGTCACATCTGGATAAATAGATATTTCTTCCCATTTCCTCAGAAAAGTCCTACACAAATGGGTTAAAATTGGACATGGTATCTAGTTAGAGAAATCAAAGACTGTATGGAAGAGGTCATCTGAAGTTGATAGTTTACATCGGTGGAGATGAAGAACTAGAGAGGGAAAGGCTCAAGTTCATTGTGGATATGACTTCCCAGCTGCCATTTCCCCTGAAGCTTTGCTAATAGATCTATGTTTTTGCTAAGAGTGGTGAGGTTTGCATCTCCAAGCAATAGCTTACCGCTGGTCACAACAAAGGTATCAGCTGGGTTTAACTTCCAGCCTCATTCTGAGTAGGAATGACTACATGTCAAATTTGCGCCATCAAGCCATAAATGAAAGTATGAATGCCACTCAAGACCTATTAGACTGATAAGCCAGAAAAAAAGTCAAGAGAACCAAAGACTTTAATAAGTCATCACTTAGACAAAGAAACAGGGTCAGGTGCTCCCCACTTCCTGATATGGGAACTAATGGGGCACCTTCTTATGTAAGCTGTCCCTAGTCAGTTTTCTGTGCTTAATAAATAAACAAAGTCAGAAGTGATCTTTGACTTCAGTGACTTCTTATCTGAATACAAAAGGACAGAAAATCCTTGACTGTGAAAATGTTCAAGTAGATCACAAAGAAAAAGAGACACCTGGGGAATCATGTACTACAATGAAGACCAGAAGAGAGGAAAGCAAAGTCACCTTTACAAGTTTGGGAACAAGATCGTTAGATAATAGCAGGACAGACAGAGGAGGAAAAGACATGGAGGAAAGAGAAACAATATTAGGAGATAAAGAATTGGCAACTGAAACACATTTCTGGGGACATCTGACTGGGTTACTGATTATTCTTAGATGTGAACTCCGAATAATCTTTGAGAAACCCGTTTCCCATTCTAGATTGCGGAGAGGAAGGAAAGAATGAAACAATAACAACTGCGTTCGCCAAGAATATTCTCAACCGCAGAGCACAGGGAATATTCCACACAACATGGAAAGGTAGGTTTGATGGCAGTGAAGCCGAATAAAGACCAGTGGTACTAAATTTGTGTAATCAGGGTTGAACTGCATAAAACTTCATGTGGCAAATCTACGAGAATCTTCCAGTTGGTGTGCCAGGGAAACACACACTTCACATTCAAAGGACTATTTTTACATGTTAGTAAAAGTGAACCCACATCTTCCAGCCAAGAAACATTTGAAAGCAAGCCCTCATCAAAGACACTAAGGAAGTTCAGTGTCACTCTTTGGTCTGACAAGCACCTGCAGCAAAGTTTGGGATGTTGAGGTTTGAAGCAATGATAATACTTGGGGCAGTAGACTGAGCAACAAAAGTGCCTGTAGGTCTTGTAGGGAGCTCCAGCAGAGAGGCACCTTTCCTGAGTTGCCCCCCAGGCTGGAGTCAGGCAGCTTCCTTTTAAGTCATTCATCACAGAGGAAGTTGTAGAGCTTTCTCCTGTGGTTTCTGATGTTGTGCTGTGAGTCACTTCTCTTGCCTCTTTGTATTCACATTTTCCCTACTGATTCATCCATTCCTTCAAAACATATTTATTAAACAACTGCTAAGTTTCCATACACTATGTTTCTGGGTATGTAGGCATCAACATGAAAGAAAGACTTCCCACTCACTTACACGGTGATATGTACTAACAGGGCAACTCTCCTTTTTAAATATTTTCTTTCAAGACAGTGATGTCCTATACAATTGCTATGAGCTAGTTTACAACTGCAATCCCAGCACAGAACATCTTGTCCTCAAGAACAGCTGGTATCCTGGCAGGTCGTGAGTGGGTTAATGAAGAATGTGCTCTCATTCAGGAAGCCTTGGGAAGGCAAGCTGTTCCTTTCCTTGAGCAAGAAATAAGAAATTGGCTTATTTTTCACAGCCACTGGTCTTTCCTGTGACTAGATTATTCTCACCAGTCAAAACCAATTGGCATTTGTCTCAAGGAAGCTCCTCTGCAAAGATGTCTTTGTGTCCCAGGACAATTAGAAAGGGGTTAATTTCTGAAGTTCAGGCTTGACTGGAATCTCCAAACTTCTGTTTCCTTTCAGTCCATTCTGTGTGTGTGTGTGTGTGTGTGTGTGTGTGTGTGTGTCTGTGTGTGTGTGCCATTATATTATATTTCTAATTTCAGGATAGAATTTTATATTTGTGAATTTCCAGTAATGTACATGTATATTTATTCTAGTACTGTATTGTTACAGGCCCTATAGAAGAACCTATTTATGTTGCTTTTCTAGATGGCCACATTGTCAAAATATCTGCTGAATACTTATCTTTATAGCCATAGAGTTTAGATCCATAGATTTGTGCTGCTTCCAACCTTGGTCAGAGAAGATTCTTATCACCATGATGTTAATTTAGAGACACATTACTGTTCAAAGTGCAGAGAGTGAGGGTCGTGGCACTCAGCTACAGATGAGCTGTCAATCTCATATTGCCTAACCTCCCTCAAGGTTATGGGAAAATTAATGATACCAGTATTCTGACCATTCTTCATTGGTTCTCTATGTTCATTCTCTACTGTAACAGCTCACCTTCCTCTATAACAACTTTTCATTGATTCCAAAAGTTGTTCACAACTTTATTTTAATTTATATTGTTTGTTTTGTGGTGTGGGTTTTGAAACCAGGTCTACAAGCATACCAGACATGCCTTCCACCACTGAATTAACGCCTCAGCCCTGTCTGTATTTTTGCTCAAACACGACGGATGCACATCAAGCACTGGACAGAAGTACAGACACTCATCTTCCTTGTAGATGGGTGACTGGACCTTAGAAATGAAGCAGTTTTCTTCACTCCTTCATATCCAGAGGTAGTTCTAACACAAAACCGAGAAATTTTCATCTTCTTCTCAGAGCTACTGACTTGGAAGCTCTAGTGAGATTTCCCTCATTTTCTGCATCTCTCTTCCCTCTATCACATCTTGCCTTCATTCTTGTACATATCAATAAAATAAAATGAGTGCAGTACTTGCAGATCCTGTACAGTCTTTTAGGCTACCGAACTCTTCTGAATAGAGAACTGTGGTGATATATTGTGTACCGAATATATTGTGTACCCTAATAAATTTATCTGGGGATCAGAAGACAGAGGTAGCCACTAGATTAGACATAGAGGCACGAAAGTAGTGGCACACACCCTTAATCCTATCACTCGAAAGGCAGAGATCTGTCTGGATCTCTGTGTGTTCAAGGCCACACTGGAAACAGAGCCAGGAGTGGTGGTACACACCTTTAATCCCAGTACTAGAGATCTCATGACTTTGCTCCCAAGTATTTGGGAAGCACACATGTCTTTAATCCCAGCACTAGGAAAGAAGGAAGATGGCAGGGCACAGAAAGGTGTATAAGGCAAGATTGGCTGTGGCTTGTTTCATTTCTCTGATCTTTCAGCTTTCACCCCAATATCTGGCTCCAGGTTTTCAATTAATAAGACTACTTAGCAATTTATGTGACAGAGAACTTTTTTGGTAACTCTTTCATAACAATCCATTTTTCTATAGTTATCCTGAGGCAGGTATATTATGTCAACCCCTTAAATATTTTCCTATGCATGTCTTCCTAGAAGGAAAATAGAAAACTCACCATCCTTTCAATGGCAAATAAGAAACAATTAATACTCACAGCTTTAAGTTTGTTGTATGTGGTTGATGAAATGTCTCATCACCTGAATTAAATTCTATAGAGAAATATGTAAAGTATTACACACATACAGTTATGCTAGCATTATGGGTAGGTTTGTTCAAAATAAAAATTAGAAAGACAATGCAAATAATTGTCATTGAACTAGTGACCTCTGCATGCTTGGAGATAAATTGATCCTTAAGGATTCTGTCTTTTTTGAACCCTTTGCTGCAACTCCCTTTTTTACTTATTGTTTCTGCTATGATCTATCCTTACTGCAGCAAACTATTGCTACAGTTAAGACTTAACAGACTACACATATCAAAAAGAGCCATCTTCAGAGGATTTGAACATTTATCATTGTTAAAGAAATATCACTCTTTATCAGTGTGAATGTCTCAAACCAAAGAAGTGGAAACAGATGAATCCTGCCTCCAATGGCTTTAGAAATGTATCATCTTCCCCATTGTCACAGAGCTTAGAGAGAGTGCTTCCCTTCCCCAGGAAAGCATGCATTATTTAAAGCCCCTGCCAGCTCATGCTTCTCTAAGCACAAAGGAGGCCTTTTAGCATCATACTCATCCTCTTTGGGCCCAAAATCATGCATAAATGCTTCCAAAGTGTAATGAGTAATTTTAATTGTCACCTTGATGAAATGTAGAACAATCTTGAAAACAAACCTCTTGATGCATCCATGAGGGAGTTTCTAATTTGGCTAATTGAGGTAGGAAGGCTACCCTAATTGTGGGTGGTACCATTCCTCTGGCTAGGGATCAAGGATTGAGTAGCTGTAGAAAGCCATCTGAGTACCAATACTCATCTCTCTCTGATTCCCAACAGCTGATGCAATGCAAACAGGGGCCATATGTTCTTACTGCCATGACCTCCAAAAACTGTACTCAAAAAGAAACTTGGCCTTCTCTTAAGTTGCTTCTTGTTGTAGGTTTGGTCATAGCAAGGAGAAAAGCCCTGAATATACTGAGTTGGAGAAGATTCACTGAACTGTTTACAGTATAATACTGAGTTCACTGAATTTTTCAAGAGTATTTGAAAAAATATTTCAGGCATTTCAGGGTCAGAAACCTGGTGCAAGGGAAACTCCTAGGAATCTGCAAGGATAACCACAGCAAAGATTCCTAGCAATGGTGGATGCATAGCCTGAACTGGCCATCTCCTGGGACAATCCAGGACTTCCAGTGGAGGGATTGGGGCACCTGCCTAGCCATACAACATTTGGCCTACAGTCTGTTCTGCCCTGCCTATGGGATGTGTGGCACAGCCATATCTGAATGGAATGGCAGAAGTCATAAAGCCAGCACAGCTGCTTCACAAAGATCCAGCAGAGCTGAGCCACATGATCGCTGCCATGCCACCTTTGGTTTTTATCTCCACCTGTTGCATACTTGAGACACTTAATATGTATACAATTTGAGGATATTTGATTGATGGAAAATTTCTTACGAATCATTTATGCCTTCTCTGTGGTGATATTGTGTTCCCCAAAATATTTTGCACCCTAATAAACCTATCTGGGGTCAGAGAACAGAACAGCCACTAGATACAAAGGCTAGAAAATGGTGGCACACACACCTTTAATCCTATCACTAAGAGGCAGAGATCCATCTGGATCTCTGTGAGTTCAAGGCCACACTGGAAACAACCAGGAATGGTAACTCATGTCTTTAATCCCAGGAAGGGTTGGCAGAAAGGTATATAAGGCATGAGGACCAGGAACTAGAGGCTGGTTAAGCTTTTAAACTTTTAGCAGCAATTCAGCTGAGATCTATTTGGATGAGAACTCAGAGGCTTCCAGTCTGAGGAAACAGGATCAGCTGAGGAACTGGCAAGGTGAGGAAGCTGTGACTTGTTCTGCTTCTCTGATCTTCCAGCATTCACCCCAATGCCTGGCTCCAGGTTTGTTTTTATTAATAATAAGACCTTTTAAGATTCATGTTACACTTCTCCCAGGAATGCTGGGAGATACCCTTATTTACTTGAAGGTCTTCTTTACACCTTGGAGATTGTGACACACAAAGAAGCCAGAGGTCTCTTCATGAGGCTATGAGACATTCTTGAAACATATGACCCTGTACTTATACAAGAATAAGTTATTCAACACAAAGTAAACTTAAAAATGTCAACAAGATTTGGTGGGCTAGAGGAGTTGGCCGCAGTTCATATTATAAGCCTCTTCCCACTGTACACTCAATTACATGGCATACAACTCTGCCCTACATGGAGACATATTAATGAGCAAAGTATGGAGTGGAAAGATGATAAAAGAATGAGCTGTCAAGACCTCCCTCTCTTAGAAACGTTAGCTCATGCTGAGCCACTATAATGTCAGATGACCAAGAAACAACAGAATGCCAGGATTAGGCATATAGACAAATTCTATAAAGATATAAATGTGAACATTGAATGTATTATGCCAGAATTTGAATAATAACTGCATCAGCTTTAGCCTGAGTATTATTCCTGGGCACTCTGACCACTAAGAGTTAATAATACACTGTATGAAACATGGCAAAATGCCCAGGGTGGCTTGAAGATTTTGTTTAGTCTAGTGTCCTTGAAGCAACCAAAGCTACCAGTCTGAGAACATGCTGTCATATGCCTCTAGGATCATGGGGTTAATGAGTAAGAATGATAACTCTGCTTATCAATGATGTCAAAACTTGAGGAAAAATGATTGGAAATGATAACTCTGTTCTGTCATAGTTTATTAATGATGACTAAAAGATGAGCAAAAAGAAGTGAAACACATGTCTAAAACCAAAAATGATATGATCTATGTTTTGGAACATCATGAATGTATCCCTGCTTACTAAATTCTGTATAAATAAAGAAAAACTCTGGCTGCTAGTCAGTCAGGCTGCAAGATTCTCCCGACCACCATGGCCTGGCTAACTTCCTTCCCCTGCTGACTCTTTACATCCTCTGCTGGTACCTGTCCCACTGGGGATGTCTCCTGTATGCTTCCTCTCTGTCCATCTCTCCTAAAATGAAACGAAGAAGTATCTATCCCTTCTTAGTTTCTGATTCCTCCCTCACTGCTCTTGCATCCACCCATCTTCAGACCCTGCCTTTATCCAGAGCAGGGTGGAATGGGGCACAGAAATTGTGGGAGTCACTAAGCAATGACTGGTCCAGCCTCAGATCCATACCATGAGAGTGAGCCCACCCCTGACAATGTCTGGAGTGCCAGGACCCAGAAGCTGGATGGTCTAGAGACCTAAGATAGAACCAAACACAGTTGAAGAAAAAGAAAATAAGTCAAGGTAATGATGCCTAATGATATTCTGCTATACTCAAAGAATTGTGAGTACTCCAATTGTCATCAGAGTCTTCATCCAGCAACTGATGGAAACAGATGCAGAGACCCACAGCTAACCATTGAGTCAAGCTTTAGGAATCCTATCAAAGAAACTGAAGAAGGATTGTATGAGCCACAAAGGGTAAAGGGCATCACAAAGGAACCCACAGAAACAACTAACCTGGTCTCATATAAGCTCACAGAGTCTGAACTGACAGCCAGGGAGCTGGCATGGGACCCACCTAGGCTCTCTACATATGTGTGACAGTTGTGTAACTTGGTCTACTTGTGGGACTCCTAGCAGTTGGAGCTTGAACTGTTCCTAATGCTTTGGCTGGCTTTTGGGAACCTATTCATCATACAGGATTACCTTGCCCAGTCTTAATACAAGGTGGGAAGCTTAGTCCTACCTGAACTTGATATGCCATCATTTGTTGATACCCCTGGGAGGCCTGCCACTTTCTGAACAGAAACAGAAGAGGAGTGATTGGAAGGGAGAAGAGAGGAGGTGGGGGAAACTATGGTGGGTGTGTAAAATAAATGAATAAATTTAATTGATTAAAAAAAGAAAAGAGTTTCAAGCAAGCTTCTCCATCTCCAGATTTATGGATCTGCTCTTAGAAATATCTCATTTGTCTCCTGGTTTTCCTTGGAGAATTTCCACGCAAGAGTCATCCAGTTTAGGGATTCAGTATTTAGGTGCTTAGGTTATACGGGAGAGTTTGAAGGATTTCCTGCAATAATGTACTAATTTGCAAAGAAGGTCTGACTTAGTACAAATAGTTATTGAAAAACAAACAAACAAAAAGCAGAACAACAATGGCCAAAAAAAAACACCAACAGGGATTATTCATAAACTTCAACCAGATTGACCACACCGTTGCAGTACAAAAACAGGCTATGTCCAAGAATCCGGAAATAGAGTCAGCTTCAAAAGTCTCCCATTCAAAAATATGATAGCTCAGGCTGGCCATAGAGGCACAGTTGTGGAGTCTCAAAACTGAAGAAATGGAGTCAGAAAGTCTATGAGTTCAAAGGCAGTTTGAGCAGGCATGCTCTGTTACATAGCAATCTGAAGACTAGCCTTGGTTATGTAGTAAGATAGGATCTCAAAAATAAAAACAAAGAAAACAATAGAATATGCTGTTAGTATTGAATTAAATGATTTTTTTTCTCACAAAGAACTTACAAATATACTCATTTTTTGTGGGACTTGTTCAGGTTTCTCAGGTTTTCTTTTTTCTTTCTTTTTTTTTAGCAGAAATGAAACACATGTGAGTATTCTCAGGAGGAATAACTTTATCTTTAATAACTTCAATGCAAACTTTATCAACAGCTTACAGCAATCTTGAAGGGAGGAGAGACATGCATACAGATAGATCCTCAAATCCCAGGAAGGGATGTGAGTGACTTAATTGAAGCATAGACCACTGTTAAGGCAATATCTTCTCTGTTACACATTTTTTTTCTTAAAGAATGAAAGACAGCAGGGTATTCTGTCCATCTCTGCCATTGAATATTCAGAGGTTCTGTAAGCCAAGTAAAGAAGTAAATGGAAAGGAGAAGACCATGGTTCATGCATAAATATGAAGTCAATGCTTTTGAAGCCACTAGACCTTTAAATCAATTGCCTTCCATAAACAGAGTACATGGTTAGTATCAGAGAAATCAAAGGGTAAGAGAAGGAAGGTGGATAGATATCACACAACCATTACCATGGGAAAGTTAGAAGTGAACAACTGCAGGAACAAATTGGCCAGCAAAGAGGAAAACCGCTACCTACTTAATTGGAATGCCAACTGCAAAATACTAAGACAAAGCAAAATAAAAACAAAGCACAGAACCTTGTATCAGCAAATATGGATTTTAGTTTAAATTAAACCAAGCAGGGACTTTACCAGTTATGAGCATTCTGAGCTAGCTATGGACAATTCCCTCTGAAAACAAGAAGGTGCATTATACTTCTCACCAAAAACCTTTAAATGTCCATGTTGCTACATTTTTGCGGTATTGTAACTTATACACAAGAACTCTACCCAATCATCCACATTCATTTGCTGGATTCTCCAGATGTCCTTAGCTTCAGCTCCAAAACCTACCGCAAAACTGAAAACACGTGGGCCTTAGTTGCCACCATGAGAAAAATAGGAAGCAGAAAATTCTGTAAATAACATGGTAAGTAGAAAGGTAGGGGGGCAAAAAGAACCAAGAACTTTGTCTTGTATGGTCAAGGTCAGAGCTGCCTTACCCATAGGACATGGATATCACAAGCCTATCAACAGGGCATAGTTGTATTTAGAAAGTAGAGGTATATTCACCTTGAGAAAGCCCTAGCATGCACACCTCTAGACACTGGATTTTAAATGTAGCCCAGCTGTAATTCCACGCAGATGATACCCTACGGTGTTTGCTTTACTGCCTGTATAGTCTCAAGTTACTTCCTCTCATCTTAGACAAGTGTGCTAGGTCCCATACCATCTTCACATAGGATCTTTCTTTAATAAAGCAGACATCAACACTGTAGGTTAACCAGGGAAATTTAGAGATGGGGCTAGTGGGAGCAGACAGGCAGGAAGCAGCATCCTGTATTAGGGAATTTTAAAAGGCCATTCATTGGCTTATGATCTTAGTCACATGATGGCAATAACAACACCAAACAATCAGAGAAAATACTATTCTATCGAAAATATTTTGTTCATCTATGTTAGGAGTCAAGAAGCTTGGATTTTTGTTTGTTTGTTTTCATTTAAAGAGCCAAATATTCATTGTTTAGACTTTATGAGAATACAGTCTCTGTCACAGCTACTCAACTCTCTTGTAACTCTACAGTAGCCAAATGCCTTTGTCAACACATAAGCAAACAGTTATTTCCAAACAGAAAATTTACTGAGATAGACAATCTGGAAAATCTATCATGCAGGATCAAGCTTACTAGCTCATAGGCCAAGTTCTAAACAATGGCTGAAATAATTGATGCATTTTAGCAAGACACATGCAAGAGCCAAATTTGTATCACTTGTACATTTTTCTGTTGTTTTGTGTGCTTTCCTAACTGAAATTGAGGTGACTGTTTTTAAATATTGTACATAGTGATGGGTTTCAGGAGGACATATTCCTCTCCCTGTAGTTTCTTTTGTGTCTTTCTTCCTCACTCCCCCTAGAAACTTTCCTCACACAAGTGATTTAACTTCACATCATGTTCATCTCTCTGTGTGATTTTATGTGTACACACACACACACACACACACACACACACACACACACACTATTCACAAATGAGAGAAAATATTCAGCATCTGTCTTTCTGTATCTCTTTAATTTAGTATAATAATCCCCAACTACATCTATGTTCCTGCAAATGATATAATTTCATTTTTCTTTACAGAGAACTAAAACTCCATAGTGTATAGAAATGTCATGTTTTCTTTATCTGTTCATTTGTTTGATGGATATAAACAACATGGAATTATACTAAAGACTGAATTGATTCAGGTTCACTTATCAGAGTTCATATGTGTTCAAAATAGCACAGGTTTCAGGCTCAAATCAACCGTAAGTCTTGCTTCCAACACCTATGAAATCACACTTTTTCATTTGAAGCCATCCATGAGAGTACAGTGTTTGTAAAGGTGAAAAACATAATTGAATCTGATCAAGAATTTCAAAGCAATATATTAATGTTAGTGTTTGGTTTCAGTCACCATATTGTCTAATTTTGTATAAAAGGAAAATGTAAGAGAGTATATATGGAGTTTGAATCATAAATGTCCCCCATAGGCTCAGATATATAAGCACTGGATCCCAGTTGGTGGCCCTATTTGGGAGATTTTGGTACCTTTAGAAGGTATAGCCTTGTTGAAGAAAGTACACAACCTGTGGCAGGTTTTGATGGTTTTCAATATCTCACCAATTCTTGTGTCTTCTCTGTGATTCCTATGTAGATAAAAATGTAACCACATAGCTCCTGCTCCAGCTAATGGCACACTTCTCTTGTCATGATGGAGTCCACCCCTCTGCAATCAGAGCCAAGATAAAACCTTTCTTTTTCAAGCAAAGTGCTAGAGAGGCCCACAGAAATCCACAGATACCCCCACAACAGACTGCTGGCAATGGTCGAGAGACAGCCAGAACTGACCTACTCTGGTGATGGGATGGCCAAACATCCTAATTGTCGTGCTAGAAACCCCATCCAACTACTGAGGGATCTGGATGCAGAGATTCATGGCTAGGCCCTGGGTGGATCTCTGGGAGTCCAATTAGTGAGAATGAGGAGGGTTTATATGAGCGAGAATTGTTGAGACCAAGGTTGGATAAAGCGCAGGGACAAATGGCCAAACGAATGAAAATGCATCAACTATGAACCAATGGCTGAGGGGTCTCCAACTGGATCAGGCCCTCTGAATGGGTGAGACAGTTGACTGGCTTAGTCTTCTTGGGAGGCATCCAGGCAGTGGGACCGGGTCCTGTGCTCATTGCATGAGTTGGCTGTTTGTAACCTGGGGCCTATGCAGGTTTGCTTGGCTCGGCCTGGGAGGAGGGAACTGGACCTGCCTGGACTGAGTCTACCAGGTTGATCTCAGTTCACAGGGGAGGCTTTGCTCTGGAGGAGGTGGGAATAGGGGGTGGGCTGGGGGGAAGGTGAGTGGGGCCGGAGCGGGGAGAACAGGGGAATCCGTGGTTGATATGTAGAACTGAATTGTATTGCAAAATAAAAATTAAAAAAAAAACTTTCTTCTTTACATATTTTGTCTCAGCAACAGAAAAATTACATATATAATATAACATTCATTTTTTTGACAAATCTGTATCACATAGAAGTTTTTAGTTGTGGGACCGGGCAGCAGTGGTGCATGCATTTAATCCCAGCACTCAGGCGGAGGAGGCAAGCGGATCTCTGTGAGTTTGAGGCCAGCCTGGTCTGCAGAGCGAGATCCAGGACAGGTACCAAAACTACACAGAAAAACTATGTTTCAAAAACAACAACAAAAATTTTTTTTTTTAGTTGTGAGCACATTTGAAAAGATCATTTGCAAAGAAACAATAACATGCAGGGTAGCAATTTCAGGAAAAAGTTGTGAAATGGGAGTTGCACAAGTTTAGATCAAAACTCTATTAATCTTTAGGTCATTCTAATAATATGTAATTTATTTTTAATTAAAAGATCTTTTAAAAATAAAATAAACTGTGTTCTTAGATCAACATGGAATAAGTACAGATTGGCAAAACTAGCTGACAGCTGAGCATGCATATATAGAGATAGATTATTCATTTACAAATAATTGATAAATTTGTGGAAGAGGGAGTATTATGTCAAAAACCATAATCCTATTATTTATTACTCAAATGCATAGCTTTAAAAGTACTATTTCAATCCAAACCACCACACATTTTAAACAAGTGTGCTCCTCCTGCTCTTCTGTTCTATCGTGCAGTGTTTTAATTGTATGTTTATTAATCATTTTTATTAGCACACTTACACTGAATAGGTTGACAATTCTCATCGGTTACACTTGCTTTTTACTCACTATTATCATTCACTTGATTTCATGATTAGTGTTAAAAATCATTTAGCTGTGCTTTGAGTTAAAACTGAGACCCTGAGTTAAATCATGAATTTTGTTTTAGAACTGAGCAGCAGTCTGGCCTGCAGAAATGATTCAGCATTTAGGAGCATTTGTTGCTCTTGTAGAGGACCCAGCACCCAGATAGTGACTCATATCCATCCCAACAATCAGTAACTCAAGGAATTTGACACCTGACTACTTCAGGTACCAGACATATGTGCAACACTAATGCACACATGCAGATAAAACACTCATATAAATAAGAAAAAAACATACATCTTTTAAGATTTAAAAGAAGTGAGCATAAGGAGAGTAGAAAGTGATTTAAGAGAAGCAGATTTAAGATAAGCCAGATTTCAAGGTAAAAGTTACACAACAAAATCTATCAGTTCCTCCTAAGAATCAGGATATTAGGAGAGTGCGACCTAGAAGGGGCTCTCAGTCAGAGGGAGAAAAGTCAGACTTTATTGCATATCCAGTGCTCTACTGAAAGGTGGTAAAATCTAGACAGCAGTAAGAAGATAAAAGGGTTGGCTGGAGAGATGCCTTAGCAGCTAAGAACACTTGCTGCTCCTGCAGATGGCCTGAGTTTGGATCCCAGCACTAACATCAGGTGGCTTGCAACTGCCTGTATCTCCAATTCCTGTGGATCTAATGTGTCCTTCTGGTCTTTGGGGCACTGTACTCATGTGCTGGTGTCCACATAATTAAAAATAAAACTATTGGATGATGTACAATTTCTCAAACCAAACCTCTTCATAGGATTTAGATGATAGATGCTACTGTATTAATTAAAATTGGTTGCTCCATTTGACTGGTAGCTCAGCTCTCTGTCATAGTAAATAGCTCTAAGGGAGATCTCACTCATACATCTGCAGGTACATATACACCACTCTACATATCCTGCATACCTCATCTTTGAAGCTCAGCACTCTAGTAGTTTGGTAATCAGTATCTCATAACTACACATAGCTGTGATTAGGAGCATTGTGATTTCAACCTAGCTAATTAAACCTGTGGAAATCAGTGTGTTTTCTCATTTCCCCTCAACACTCATTTTTCTATCACAATGTAATTGAGTTATTAGACTTCACTGGGGACCCATTAAGGACCCCAATGATGTTTTTCCATCTCTGGAAAGATAGTGACACTGCTTTTCCAATATATTTGAACTATCACTTTACAAAGGTACAGAGAGCACTTGTAATTAAAACATAATAATCTTCCAAAATGTTTTGATTAATATATTGTTCAATCAGCTTTTATGTAGCATTGGATTTCTTAGAATTTCAAAATAAAGTGTTGGGTCAGTATCTCCAATTTATTTTCTCTAAAAGAAACTGCTGAAGCATTTTACATGTGTTAATAATTCTTTGCGGAACGTTTCACTTCCAGTGAAATCCATCTGCAGAGATTTAAAGAACCTGTTAGCGATTTTACTCGGCTGTATTTGTGTATTTTTCTGAAATGATACTCCTGTAAAAGTATTTCTATCATGTAATATCACCTCTGCAGTTTTAAAAATCTCTTCTTGTCCAAATGACCACCTCCCATGTAGTGTGTGTATGTGTGTGTGTGAGTGTGTGTGTGTGTATGCAGATGCCGCATGTGGTGTGTGTGTGTGTGTGTGTGTGTGTGTGTTTGTGTGTGTGTATGTAGGTACCTCTCTCTCTCTCTCTCTCTCTCTCTCTCTCTCTCTCTCTCTCTCTCTCTCTCCGTGTGTGTGTGTGTGTGTGTGTGTGTGTGTGTGTGTGTGTGTGTGTGCTCGTGAGTCTAGAAGAGGGCTTTAGATGCCCTGAAACTGGAGTTATAGGTGCATATAAGTCAGCCAATGTAGGTGCTGGGAACTGAACTCTGGTCCTCTACAAGAGCAGCAATTGCTCTTAACTTCTTAGACATCTCTTCCACCCATTTTGGGTATTTTTCAATATTTATTTATTTGTTGTTGTTGATTATTATTGAGACAATGCCTCACTAACTTAGGATAGCTTCTAACTTACTACAGAGCTCATTGTAGCCTCACATTTACAACCTTTGCACCTCACCTTCCTCAGTGCCAGAATTAGAGGTGTGCCTGGCTCTACAATTATTTTCAATTACTATCAATAACAATAAACCAATCAAAATGTTTACTGAAGGCCTAGTATATCACAATTTTGCAACAATTTAATTACATGCATTATCTAATTTAGTTTAAATTAACACTTTAAAAATATGATATTTAAACTAGTTTTGTCTTCACAGAACTGTAACCCTAAGTTAAAAGAAGATAAGCACCTTTCTCTTGGCCACATGAATATGAGGCTATTGGTATTGGCATCCTGAGCCAGGGTGTTTGAGTCTAGGATCCATATTCTCAATCATTACATACAACTGAGCACTTGGAAAATAATATTTAGAGAGATGTAAAGCTAAGCTGTGTAATTAGGAACTGGTAATAGTGAGATGGGAAGAGTTGTCTAAACCAATTGAATTCTAAACCAATCAGATTTAGAATCCAAACCAATGATGCATTAATTTAAAGATAAATGGTAAAGTCTTAGAGCTAAACATGGGAGATCTGCACCATGACAAATTGGCTAAACTTCACATGGGATAGAAAGAATGAATGTAAATTCCACTATTACATACTTCTTAGAGATGTTAAGGAAAGGATATTGTAGTCAGATACATTAGGGCAATTCCATCAGTGATTCTCAGTCTTTGTGTTTCACAGTGTGACTTTAATAAGAGTTGAGAAGCCCTGTTGGAAAGACATTACCGTTATTGTTGTTATTATTATTGCTGTTTTGTGTTTTGAAGGTAGAGTCTCTGTTGCCCATATTTGCCTCAGTCTTTAACCAATCTCCCTGTCTAAGCCTCTCAAGTACTCCATTTATAGATATGAGTCACATGCTGATTACACTCTTAATTATGTACAACCAATGTTTCCTAATATTTGTTAGATCTTAGAATACCTAAATACCTTCTACGGAAAGGAGAACAGAGGCTGCCAAGCAAATGGCCTTGACCAGAGGCAACTATTCTGGATGATCCTATGGGTTCACAGTCAAGGCAAGACATTGTAAATCTAGGAAAGAAAGCAGGGAAAACATGCTAGTTTACCAAGCTATGTTTGAGGATGTATAAGGCCACAAGACAAGTTACAATGTAGCCCCATCCCAGCAACACTTTGACATATTTAGGACTGCATCATTAAACTGTCTTTGTTGTTTTAATCTCTTAAATTTACAGTGATATAACACAGACTTAAATAGGAAAATCGAACATGATCTTCATGTACCACCTACTTCCATTTAAGAAATGCTGTTCTAATTCCTTGTTTTGGCTTGTAGAGGTAACTCTTGAATGCTGGAAGGAAGTGGAACCAATGCTTTTACATTTTGTGAAAGTGACCTGTGCTCATGGATGGCTGGGTATGTTTCCAAAGTAGAAACTACAACATAGCAGGTCTGCAATAGGACCTGGCATGTTGCTTTTAACAAGGTGTCATAAAATGTTATTGATACTGATGGTTATTTTCAGCAGAGTGAATTTTAAATAATACATTAAAAAAAAACCCATCCCTTTCCTTGTTGAAAAAAAAAAAAACTTTTAGTAAGGACAATCCCATAAAGTGATGAAAATGTTTGGTTACAAATAAATAACTGTAAAAATAAATTTATAAGTACTATCCAATCTTCAGTGTTTGTGACACAGAAAAGTTTCAAAGGGGGCAGGGGATATGGTTCAGTTGGTAGATATCTAGGAGGTATGAAGGTCGGAGCTTGATCTCTAGTACTATATGAACAGGTTATGGGAGTCCCTCCTGTAATTCCAGCACTGGGAAGTTTGATACAGGAGGATCAGGAGATCACTGTCATCTTCCAACACATAGTGAGCTCAGATGAGGCTAGTCTAGCTATATGAGACTACATTTTGAAAACAAAACAAAACAAGACACACACAAGCTTATTCCCTATGGTGCAATGCCTTACTCAGCCTTGATGCAGAGGGGAGGGGCTAGGTCCAGCCTCAACTTGGCATGCCAGCCTGTGTTGACTACCCAAGGGAGGGCTTACCCTCTATGAGGAGGGGATGGGGGTGGGATGGGAGTAGGTTGGGAGGAATGAAAGAAGAGGAGGGAGGTGGAATGGGGGTTGGTATGTAAAAGGAAAGACAAAAATTTAAATAAAAATTATAAAACAAACAAACAAAAAGGGACCAAATTTTCAAAGGAAAGTACAGGGAGAAAAGCCACCATTCACTGAGGACCCCCACTTGCAGCAGTGTGGGTACAAACCATCTAGTGAGACAGGAGAGACATAAAGCACAGAAGAAGCTTATGAAATATTTCTCACAATGTCCCATAAAACACTTACTTTATCACCGGTAAAAAAATTCAATTTACATAGACTACAATGCTAAATTTAAATAGTAGAATCTGGAGAGGTCTTCTGTGTTCCCTTTTTCAGACACTATTTTAAAGCCAATGTTATTTCCAGCATCTCAGACTTCTTTTAAGAATGCCCAAGTTCAGAGAAACAGAAAATCTCATCAATTATCTTACCCATTATCTGCCTAGAAAGGGAAAAGTGTTCATGTACATTTGAGAGAATCATCCTTTTCTACCTCAGCCAGGAGAGAGAGAGAGAGAGAGAGAGAGAGAGAGAGAGAGAGAGAGAGAGAGAGGAGAGGAGAGAGGAGAGAAGGAAGAAATAAAGGGAGAAATGTATGAGAAAGGAATATAAAACAAAACATAAGTACTTCTCACTTTTCTGTTAAAAAAAATGGTACCTGGAAATTGCCAAATTAAAATCCATAGCAAAGTTTATATTCTCCTGACCTGAAATTCTGGCCATGGAGATTAAAAAAAAAAAAAAAAAAAAAAAAAAAAAAAAAAAAACTTTCTCATAAGTCTTCACTATCTCACATGACAGTATGCTCCTAGACTATTCTTAATTACTTGGCATGTACAAAAGTTTGGTGCAGGTTAAGTTATGTTTTATATTAATGTAATGTAAGCTAGTCATTCTTGATTCATGTGAAACTGTGACATCTACTGTGTTTTGTGCCACCCCTGGGCATATGGTCCTGGATCGTGGAAGGAATCAAGCTGATCAAACCGAGCCATGGAGAGTAAGCCTGTAACTAGTACTTCTCCATGGTCTCTGCTTCAGTTCTTGCTTACTGTTTTTTGTTTGGGAGTTCCTACCCTGGGATGGAGTGTGACCTGGAAATGTAAATCAAGCAAATCATTTCTTATTCAATTTGGTTTTGGTCAGTGATTTATGACAGCAACAGAGAAACCTACCTACAGTAGAAATAGACACAAATCACATATGACATCATTGGCATATCATTAATTGCTGACACTGTGGGCTATCTCCAATAAACAGACCACTTGGGCCTCAAAATCCTTTGTTCAAACATGATCATTTGTACACAATGCCATGAGAACTACACTTCATTTTATATGTATAAACATTTATACTATAATTTTCTTAACTTGCACCACATGCCAAGTACTTCTGGGCTGTCTATCTAGTGCTTTAAACAATTCGTGGTACTTATGGCTCTGGACAGATTACTAGAGGTATTGGTTTTGCAGATGTGCAATCCAGAATGCTCACACTTGCTATGTGTTTTTGTTTTTGATTTTTTCTTATCATACACCTACTTGTTATGCAGGAGAGCCAATACATGAATGTGGACCCTGGTTCCAGGGCTTACCACAATTCTCATATGACAAATTCTCATCACTTTTCCAAAAAGTAGAAAACTCCACTTGCAAAATGAAGAAACTCACATCCAAGGAGCACAGTACAGCAACTATCAACAGAACCCATGATGGTAGGCACTCATATTGGAATTTGACACTGTCTTCAGACACTAAGGACTTCACATCTGGTACTGCAATACTGGCGCCACATGACACCTTTGAGTTTTTCTAATGTAAATGGGAATGAACTTAGCTCACAAGAATAGAGGTGAAGTCTATTTCTTGTAAAAACTAATGAAAATTTAAAATGTTGAGTTTTGATGGATTTCCCATTAAAAATTATTAATTTGTATTTTGATAAAGCAAACATTTGCTCTTTCTGAACAGAATATGGACTAGATACAAAACCCCAGATCCCTTGTGGGTACTTGCTGTGTCTCTTTCCATCCAAACTACATCTTCAGTTAGTTTTTTTTTTTTACAGAGAATGGCATCAGTTCTTGCTTTCAGAATCAAGAGACAACTCAACATGATTACTTGCTTGGTATAGTTGGATCCCATAGGAAAGACCTTAACCACACTGGACTTGTGCTTCAGAATACCAATTCCTTTAAACTCCATTGTAAACTGTCTTGTGTTTCTTCTCTCTCTCTCTCTCTCTCTCTCTCTCTCTCTCTCTCTCTCTCTCTCTCTCTCTCTCCCTCCCTCTCTCTCTGTTTCTTTCTCTCTCTCTGTCACATGCACTGTACACACACACACACACACACACACACACACACACACACACATTCACACATGTGCTCAGCACTCTCAGACAGCCAAGAATGCTTTAGAAAGCACTAATAGCATGAGAAAAGGCACCTGGGTCTGACAGATTTGTATCTGTGAAACTGTAAAGGGCCATACTGGGGCTTATCTTTTATCAAAGGGTTGCTTGCTCTCTTTCATTGGTTGGCTCCTACCATCTTTTGTGTTCTTTTTGGGCAAATAACTTCCTCTGCTACTCATGTCTCCTGCTTGCTTGGCCTTTCAGGTTCCTCCTCTGTGTGAGAGGCAGAGACGCTCCCAACACTAAGCTGACTGGCTCTCAGACCTGCTCCAGATGGACCAGTCAGATGTTCACTTCATATATAATCTGGTGTGCAGAGAGGAAAGGGGAGGTGCTGATCTCCAACTAAGACTGTTATCTGGGCTTTTCTCTAGTTGAACTAGGAGTGAAGTTAGAGAACTATGGGATGTGCAGTGAAGTTAAGATTATCTCATTTCAGCCCAAAGGATTTGGATCCAGGTATGTTTATACCTTATGATTTAAAATAAAGGCTGTTTGGTTAGATTTAAGGCCTTTGGGAAATAGATTTTGTTTTTCTTTGACAAATCATTACAGTATTTGGTGAGCCTCAATGCTTTCCTGATAACTCAATTGTGAGTAAATCTGTAACACAATTTTTCATTTACACTGGAAAATTAAAGCATTCTCCAGGGTCTATTTAATGTTCATACCAAATTGGAAATTGGTGTTCTTATGGTAGAAGAGAAACTGCATAAATCATCTGTACTGGATCTGCTACTTTCTCTCTCTTGAGACTAAAGCAGTAAGATTTCACTGAAATTTATAATCATAAGGCCACCAAATGGGCAAATAATGGCTGTTTTCTATCAGCAGTCTTTTTTTTTTTTTTTTTTTTTTTGTTCTTTTGCTCTAGTTACTCAGTTTTGTCCAATCCATTCAAGAAAGAGCTTAGAATTCCCTGCAACCCAATGGCAGTGTTGGTTTTCAGGTAAATTTTCTCCCAATGTGTCTTTACATTCAGCCTTGTACTTTATCCCAAATCATAAAAATTCATAATACATGAACTGGCTCATGTCCTTGTTTTTCTAAGTAAGGGTAATGAGAGAAACAATAATGTTATCATATGCATGATTATGTCCCAAACACTATCTAAGGACTAGTGTAAATAGACACTCAATAAACATTTGTCAGATCAACATATGAATTAGGAAAAAAATGTGTCCAAACTGCAGCATCTGGGATGCATGTAGTTGAGGAGAGCTATAAATGTGACCCAACATAAAAATCATAAGTCAATTAAAAGAGGAAGGGATGTTGTTTTGCACTTTTTTTTGGCAACTTGATTGCATATTTCTGAAGTGTAAACTTTGCAGATGATAATATTATTTCCTAGCAACAAAATAAAATAAAGGAAAAGAGATGGTCTCAAAAAGCTTAGTAATAAGAATAGAACAATGATAAATGATATCACTTCTTAAAATATAGGATGCCATGGAACTAGTTATTAATTATCATTTATTATCTCATTTATGTGGACATTTTTCTTATTGAAATTGCAGAAGTCATAAATTATTTTAAAAATTAAAATATATTAAAATATATTTTCATTTATTTGTGCATTTGCTTGTTCAAACTAGATAAGCCACAGATTTTAGGACATACATATTTTCATATTTTTATTTTGTATTTAGTTCAACAATAATAGGATTAAATTGGAGGATAAAATAAAGCTAAGACATACTACTCACGTTTAATAAATTAAAATTCTGACTTCAAAAGTTGCTTTAATGTGCCTTTTATTAAACGTATTCTTACATTTTGAATATATCTTAATTACAATTTTGTAGCATTTTATCACAGCTCAGGAGATTCTTCTTATGGTAAGTAAACAAACCACCCACAAAGTAATTATACCATTGTTGACTTAATATAAGAATACAGTTTTTAATAATAGTTCATGTAGCAAAGGACAAATAGTATCTTCAGCAATAATGTAATGATTTAAAACCCTTCACATCTTGGGAAAATCAGCAATTATTCTCCATTTGTCTAAACACTTAAGGGAAAAAAGGGACTCAAAATATAGTAAACATAGCCTATAACCATGTCTCTTAGCTGGCTGTTATAAAAAATTTAACATGTGCATATACGGTATTGGCCTGCTTATTTTGTATTTTGTTCAACTTATTTACCGTTCCTTTTTATATTGTAACAGAATCCTATTGGAACACAGAAAACACAATTAAAACATTTAAAGTAGAATGGAAGAGCTCAAGCCTCTGAATATCAGATCTAGACTATTACGCATTGGCTCTAAATGAGAATTTTGATCAAACTTAATGAATAAGAGGTAATGGTTTTGTGTGAAATCATGATGACACGATGTAAAAATAAAAGTTCAAAATAAGTGTCACTTGGAAAATTAAAGCATGCCAATCTTATTTCAGCTCACACAATGCTTGTTGTCTTAGATACATTCTGGGTCCATGAATTGTAAAAGTTTAGAAACCAGAGTCAGGGACCAAATATTTAAAAGACACAAACTAAGGCTGAAGCTGAACTTCAGGATAATGTGTAATGAGACAGTAATTACGAGCTGCCGCGTGCCTTCAAGTTTTTTCATGCAGAAACAATTTAAACAATGGCTATGTAAAATTGCTGGTTTAGGTGATGGGCAGCCGGCTTTCTCTGACTCTTATCACCAGTGTTAAAATTATTTTTAAGTGGTTCAAGTTCAAAGCAGCCAACTTTTTAAAAGGTTCCTAACTGTAAATTGAGACACAATTGAACTTACACACACACACACACACACACACACACACACACACACCCTGCTACTTAGTATAATTACAATGACAATGGCTAATATAATGTTATACTGAATCAGCATGCTTATACATCCAAATTTATTGTGAAGATAATGGTGTAGAGGAGCAAGAAGAGTGACTCCTATGTAGGTTTAACCAAGACATAAAGGAAAACACAGGGGAAACAAAACAGAAAGATAAGAAATGCAAGGAGACATCACTACAGATCATAGGCACACCAAAATAAAGAAATGCCACAAACAACTCTTGGCCTAGAAAATAGATCAAGTCATTTAAGTATGCCAGGTGGCCAAAATTCCCCTAAGAAATAGAGAATTTGAACAGGTATGCTAAGGAAATCAGATAAATAATTAAATTTTCCTCCATGGCACAATATTAGGTGTCTGCAATCCCTGCCTTCAAGAAGATAAGGCGGACCACTTAATCCCAGAAGTTTCAGATTCTACTGAGCAACAAAACAAAAACACATTTCAAAATGATAATAAGGATTATATTTCCATCCAGTTGTCATGACGGCATCATTAAGCAAATAATAACAAACACTACAGCTGATTAGAGGAAAAAGAACTCTTACACTCCTCTGAAGGAAATATATTAGTCCAAGCCACTGTGAAATTCAGTATGAAAGTTCTTAGAAAGGATAAAAACAGAACAATCTTATGGTCTAGCTATACTACTCCATAATATGTACTCCAAGTATTTCTAAATGAACTTAGGAGAGATATTTGCACAGTCATGTACTTGGCTGCATTTGTCATAACAGTCAAATTATAGAATCAGACTAGGTGTTCATCAACAGATGAATGAATAAATAAAATGAATGAATAAATAAAATACAGTATATATATATATATATATATTATATATATATACAAAATAGAGTTTTCTTAAGTCATAAATAATGAAAATATGCTATTTGCAAGGACATGTATATAACTGAGGATCATACTAATTGAAATGTCAGAGTCAGAAAGTCAAATATCTTGTGTTCTCATCTGAGTCTCCTAGGTTTACATGTCAATAGTTGTATAGGACACAGAGGTATCTAAACAAACATTAAAGTCGATGCAAAACTGTTTAGAGAGTGAATGGGAATAACAGAAAGAGAAGGACAGCGATATAATGGGGGGTGAATACGGCCATAAAACTTGGATGAACCTACTTTTGTGAAACTTACAACTATATACAATGAATACACACTATGAACTCCCTGCAGCTAATCATTAGTCACACAGCACAGGGCCTTCAAAACACTGGGCCAGTGAAAATTTCATCAGATATGGAGGAGATGCTTACAAGAGCCCATCCCTCCTTGAGGGACTATTGGCAGTTAATATTTGCTGAGAGAGGAGGTGATACAGCCACTGAAAAGTAGGATATGTTCCACTCAATAACCTACTATGCAAGCTGACATAAACATCTCCCACTAAATTCAATGAGTCACCCAAAAATGATAAGAAAATAGGAGGGGGCTTTCTTGGACCCACTAATAAGGTTACCATACAATACAAGAACAACCTTAAATATTGCCTAAATTGTGGAGCATCAATAACCCTCATCCAAGCTGGGTCTTGATGGTGGTGCCAACCTGTAGTTCCAACTCCTCAAGAGATTGCATCAGAATTATCACAAGTTCAAGCCTTCCCTGGGCAACTTAGTGAGCTCCAGTAGCAAAATTAAAAATAAAAGTATAGTTAAATGTTGGAGCACTTGTCTCCTGTACATGAGGCTCCAGGTTCAACACTATCTACATAAAAATAAAGCTCAGAAGCAAAGAAAAACTTGTCTCATTTCTTTCCAATAGGTCTGAGGCATGTAGTTGTCACTTACTCATAAAATTAAATAGTCTTTTACCATAAAATCTAGCATGTGAACTCATTTTATTTACTTGAATTAATAAAAACTAATTTCTGCATAAAAGCCTGTATGGGGATATTTATAGTAGCTTTATATATAATTGCCCCAAACTTGCAAACAATTGAGAGCTCTTCCAGTGAGGGAACAGGGAAATAAACCACAATAAATCTGGAAGACGAAACACAACACACTGAAAAGGAACTTCTCATGCATGCTATGAAATCCCAAAACTATATATGGAAAAGTTACATACTAAAGATATGATGTTTGGGGGGATGAAAAAAATCTATAGACACAACCAAAGTACCAGTGATTACTAGGTTTTGGGGAAAATAAAGGATTAAATAGGTAGGATAAAGAGGATTTTTTAGGGCACTGAAATGATCTCTGTAGTGGTCGATGAGTATCATTATACATTGGTCCAAAACTATAGAATAGATAGTTCTACAAACAGTTATCTTAAACACTGGGCTCTAGATTAATATGATATGGGAATGTAGAATCATCCCTTGTAGAAAATCAGACACTCTGGTGGGAAATATTTTTAACTAGGGATTGGGTACATACATGAGTAGCAGTAGGGAGAAATTTAGGAAATTTATCAAACTGCTACTCAGTATTGTTATGAATCAAAATTTGCTATGATAGTAAGTTATTGAAATGATTGTTAGTTAAATGAAAAAGATTTCTCTAACTCAGAGTTCTGGTAATTTGCAAACCATCATTCAACACAATAGCTGTTGAACAGTCCTAACTTGTGCCTACTGCTCTCTACCAGCTCATAGTAAGCAGAGAACAAGCTTCTCTTCCTAGGCAAAAAGAAAAAACAAACAAAAGCCACAACACAAAACAGCAGTGGATGGAGTTGATACCCTAGATCCCCTTTATAGAAATAAGAGTGCATATTCTTTGACCTGAATCATACAATAGATAGTAGTCTACATGATGTATTTTACAAGGTAATGTTAAAAAAAATCTAGGAATATAATCAGAGAGAGGAAAAGAAGCAAAGGGGTGTGCTAACTTGTCCCAGGAAACATGAACAAGCTTCTACTCACCTCAGATAGTGAACCAACTTCAGACAATTCTAATGTAGTCTAGTTTGGTGAAACAATGAGTTTACTAGTCTTTCAAGGAACCTGGGGGATTCTCAAACAGCTGCATCATGGAAATAACTCACCATAGACTTGGCAATAATCTCTTACAAGCTAAATAGCTGGAGCTTCCTTTTCAGTCCCTCCACCATCAGTGTGATCTATCAGCCCCTGATAGTATATAGTAGGCCTGATGTGAGTTGTATATAGCTGGGAAGATTATGCAAGTAGATGGGACTGGCTGGAATCTCAGGGAAAGGAGAGCACTCATCAAGACTGAAGATACATTGAAGTTGCATGCGAAAATGGATAATAGTACCTTAACTGCACAGAAATGGACTTCTTCGAGAAAACAGGGTTCTGAATCAAGGTGCCTGGGTATGTAGGTCTTCCTTTTCCATGCATGTGTCACAATGTTTAAGGTGGTGTACTCCTTAATTCTTTCAGATGAGAATGAGGGAGACCCCGTTAACACAGAGACATCAGTCTCAGGAGATGCTCCCTCTCAGCAGTTAACAGCTGTCAAGAGTAGAATGCTGATGTGTGAACATGATTCCCAGAGTCATTTATCTGAGAAGACCTGAAGAAAATGGGAAGCAGAAGCAGCTCTCCCAGGGGTTTTGGTTTTGTTTTCTTTTTAACAGGAAGACGGGGAGAAGAGAAGACACATTTGGGTCTATAGAGATATGAGTTATACTTGGACTTTCATTCACAAAGAACCTGGGGAAGGACGTTATTTCAAAGCAAGCTGTGATTTGTTGAATGTGGAGTGAAACCTTTTGCCTTTCTCACCAGCACAGCACCATGCTGATGGTTCCAGCCTCACTTTGAGGATAAAGGATTTGCAATGGGAAGAGAGAACCACATTTTTATTGTACTCTTCCTAGTGGTGGGGAAGGATGGGTGGGTGTGGGTGTGTGTAGATCAGAAGAAAATTGGCAGGTCTCCTTTCTTCCATTCTACCATGTGTACCCTGGGGATTGAGCTCAAGGTGTCAGCCTTGGCAGCAAACACCTGTCCTCAGCAAACACCATCTCCCTAGCCTGACAGCATCCTTTTTTTTTATTTTATTTTACAATATAATTTAATTCTACATATCAACCATGGATTCCCTTGTTCTCCCCCCTCACACCCCCCTCTCCTTCCTCCCAGCCCACCTCCATTCCCATCTCCTCCATGGCAAAGACTCCCCCGAGGATTGAGATCAACCTGCTAGACTCAGTCCAGGCAGGTCCAGTCCCCTCCTCCCAGGCTGAGCCAAGCGTCCCTGCATAAGCCCCAGGTTTCAAACAGCCAACTCATGCACTGAGCACAGGACCAGGTCCCACTGCCCGGATGCCTCCCAAACAGATCAAGCCAATCAACAGTCTCACCTATTCAGAGATCATCCTTCTTAATCAAAGTTGAGGCACCACCAGCGAGATGCCAAGATGACTAGGCACCAGCTGAATACTGGGGAATTATTTTTATCAAAGAAAATATGAAGGTGCAGGAAAAATTGCATTTTAACACAATGTTTAGTGAGAAAGCTCAGCTAGTAATCTGAACATGTCTATCACTGACCCAGCATGCTAATGATACTGTGGTGAGCCCAGCATGGACATCCTCTGTCCTCAGCAAAGTTTCAATGCACTAGACTCTGGTGAAGGGTTCTTCAGTTGCTCAAATCATCTAAAACTTAACTGGTAAAGTCATTATCTTGAAACATGTCATGAGCTGAGTGTCCTGGTTATGAAAATCCTTGAGTACGCTAAAGAAGCCTTTCTACAAAGCAATAGTTATCAAAGTGTGGTTCCCCAGGGACAGTGGTGTAAGCATCACACAAGGATTTCCTAGAAATATCAATCATATTAGCAGATATGGTTGCAATAAATCTGGAATGCCAGCCTTTGAAGGCAGAGTTAGGTGGATTTTAAGTTCCAATCTAGCCTGGGCTACATAGACAGTCTATCCTTTAACATAAAAGTCAATTTTGTATCTTCACCCACATCCAGTGGCAGAAATTTTGGAGTGGGGCTTGGAAATATATTCTCAGGAATCCATGTGATCCTAATGTACGGTGTAGTTTAAGAACTAATCATATAAAAGAATAGGAGATAATGAGGGATGGGCTAGGATGGAGAAGTGGAAGGTAGTTTTCATGAAACACAATGAAGATTAAAACCCCAGTAGAAAAGGTAGTGATAACTTCAGACACCCAAGAGTTAGAGCGAGCAATGTAGATAAGGGCAGGAGCAAATAATCATCCATACTCTTCAAAATTAAGTGTAGGGAAATGGCAGCCCAGAGACCAGATTTGCTCCTCAACCTGTCTGCCTGAGCCAGCAGAAAAGTCAACTTCAATCTATGTGAGTAGAAGAAGCAGGCTCTTCATGCATTTACATCACCAGCCTGGCACCCCAAAGGCTTCTGCTTTTGCAACCCTTGCAGAATCAGACGAGGGGTTGGCAAGAAGTGCACAGCCCTGTAGAGCAATAGCAGCACTCAGCTAGGGCTGCGTTTTAGAATCATCTGGGAGCTCTATGGAAATAAGTTGCAGGAAGTATACACAGAACAATTAAGCTGATCTCTGGTGTGTGTGTATGTGGGGGGAGGGGCAGGTTCTGCTAAAGTGCTCTTGGTGTTTGTAAGAGGGATTAGTTGAATGCTATTTGGTTTGAGAAATCAGAGAGAGTGAGTTATGGTTTGGTAAGCATCTGATAGTGGTAAAGGAGGGCACTATCTAGATTCCATGTTTAAACCTGTTCAGAGTGCAAGGTTTTTCTATTCCATTTTATATGCATTTATAAAATGAGTTACAAAGTCCAACATGCAATAGTGATTGCAAAATTTAGTTACTTGGAAAACTTCATGAGTTAGGGAACACACTTCCAGGTTTTCTGAATCTTCCCTTCATTAGCTTTGGGATATTTGAAAACTCCTTTTGTTCTGGATAAATGACAGCAAGGAAAAATGATTCTTGTCTAAAGACACATAAATTAATTTTGCCCTGTGGAAGGTTGTTGTGCCACCCTCCACAAGCCAATTTCATGTTTATAGAAAGTTAATTTATAATATCCTGAGCTATTAAATAGACTCCTTGGAGCCTCCAACTAATGTTATCTCCATAGCTCCTCATTAATAATTAAATGAAAAATTGTAATATGCTGATTTCACACCTGCTTGGTAGTTATGATTTTATTTTTGAAATATAAGTTTTAACTCAACTTTCCCTCTAAATTAGTGCTAAGAGTTATTGTGAGATGGACACAGGGCACACAGCGTCTCCACTGAGGTTATGAAGAGCAGCCAGAACCATTTTCTTCTCTTTGCCAGGGTCTACACAGGTAAGCTACTGCATAAATATAGCTCTTAGGCCCTGACTTCAAAGTCATTTTCAAAGTCACTGCAGGAAAAAAAATAACCAGTTTCAAGGATGACCTGTGCTTGGAACAGCTGGGTTTCATTACTGAAGCTTAGAAACTTTTCTCTCAAGAGCTGTTTTGAGATTGGAGCTTCTTAGTACACGCTTCCTTAGTTTCTGTTCCTGCCAGCCAAGGTCTAGTCAGCAGCTGCCCAAACTTCTAACACTTCTGTATCTGACTTACACATTTTCTGTTGAGAAATAGCATAAAACCAAAAATGTATAAGTCATAAAGAAAATGTTCATGTTGTCTTAGAGATGCAGGAAGTCCAAGATCAAGGATCTGGTGATGGCCTTGTTCCTGGGAAAATCCCAAGGTGGTGTAAGCCATCATCATTAGTGACATCACATAGGTGACAGAAAGAACCATGTTTATGTTGTGTCCTCTCACTCTTCCGTGTAGATGAATTTCTCAATGGTCTTATTCATAGAAAACATGGAGCCAGATATAGGGATGAAAACCTGAGAGAGATCAGAGGAATAGGAACAACCACTTGCTAACCTCACCTCACCAACTCCACAGCTTTCAAAAGCAAGCTACTTCCTTTCTACCCATGCCTATATGCCTTGATGTTCTACCATCTGATTTGCTCTCTCTGTCTAGCTACATCACTTTCTCTTCCTGCCCAGTTCTATCACTTCTTGTCTGTCTGTACAGACCTCCATGGTTAACTAGTGTTGGAATTTAAGGTGTGTGCCGCCACGCCTGGCTTTTTTCTCAATGTGGCCTTGAACTCACAGAGATCCAGACAGATCTCTGCCTGCCAAGTGATGGGATTAAACGCATGTGCTATCATTGCCTGACTTCTATATACTGACTGGCTTTTTTCTCTGATCTCCAGGCAAGTTTTACTTTGTTGGGAGACACAGTATATTGGGGGACACAATACACCACCACACTTCTGCTTCTTTTTGTTGTTATTGTTTATATATATCAGGTCTATTAGTTCCATTCCTTGCTATAACAAATTAACTGACAAGAAGCAACTTAAGGGAATATGGTTGACTGCAGCTTACAGTTTGAAGTGATATAGTCAGTCCTGAAAATAAAGTTACCTGGAGGAGCTTAAGGCAACTGGTCATACTGCAACCATATTCAGGAATCACAGAGCAATGAATGCAGTTCCTCAGCTAGCATTCTCCTTGCATCTAGTCTAATATCCCAGGATTAGGGTAGCTCTTCCTCCTTCAATTAACCTATTATAAATTACAGATATGCCAAGAGGTTGTCTCTTCAGAGATTCTGGTTCCTGTCAAGTTGACAATCAGCACTAACCATCCCATTATCCAAGCAATCTCCTGTGGAGCTTTACCTTCAACCCCTTCTCCCTCTTCTTATATAACCCTTCAGTTCAACATGGAGCTTCACTCTAAGGACCTCATTTAACCCTGATCACCTGTTAAAGACTGTGCCTCAACCACAAAAATCTGACTATTTCCTCCCTCATAAAACAATACTAGGGGACATTAAACTTTATTATGAGTTTATTTTGGGGGCAGGATGTAACAAATAATCCACCAATTCAGAAATGTGTAATTGTAAATTTGAGTCCTTGAAATCAATCAATCAATCAGTCAGTTAACTGATTGATCCTACAGGGAAGCACATTACAGTTTCTGCTTTATTTTGACTTAGAAATATTTTATAAGGTTTTATTTTTATGTTTAATTATGTGTATACAATTTGTATCTGTGTGTAATATATGCACTTGAGCGTAGTACCCATAGAAGTCAGAGGCATCAGACCCCCCAGAGCTAGAGTTATAAGTGATTTTTGAGCTGCCTGACCTGGATGCTGGGTACTGAACACTGGTCCTCTGGAAGAATAGCAAGTACTCATAACCATTGAGCCATCTCTTCAAGCCCTTCAACACTTATTTTTAAAAGACAGCTAATTACAAATCCCAAGTGCAAGTGTTAGTTAGGATCCAATTCTTTAAAAACAACACTGTCATCAGAGAGCAGTATTAGAAAGCATCACTGTGGTCGTATTGTGTTCCCCAAAATATTGTGTACCTTAATAAACTTATCTGGGGTCAGAACAGAAAAGCCACAAGATACTTAGGCTAGAAAATGTTAGCACACGCCTTTAATCTTAGCATTCCAGAGACAGAAATCCCTCTGGATCTCTGTGAGTTCAAGGCCGCATTGGAAACAGCCAGGCATGGTGACTCACGCCTTTAATCCCAGAAAGCAGCCTTTAATCCCAGGGAGTGGTGGTAGAAAGCAGAAAGGTTTATAAGGCGTGAGGACCAGAAACTAGAAGCATTTGCCTGGTTAAGCATTTTGGCTGGTTAAGTTTTTAGGTTTGGAGCACAGTTCAGCTGAGAGCCATTGGGATGAGGACACAGAAGCTTCCAGTCTGAGGAAACAAGACCAGCTGAGAAGTTGGCCAGGTGAGGTTAGCTGTGGCTTGTTCTATCTCTCTGACCTTCCAGTATCACCCCCAAAAACTGGCCCCAGGTTTGATTTTATTAATAAGACTCTCTAAGATTCATGCTACACATCACCATTCTGTACGAGAAATTACCAATTGTCATTACAAATGAAAACAAAGGACACTTTGAGTAACAAAGGGTGTCTCCCCTCAAACCAAGTTAACAGTTCCAGTGCAGGGTATGTAAAATCAGTTAGCTGTAGTTAAATTTAGAATCAAACATATTTTACAATACTTGGAAGAAAGCCAGCAGCCTATTTAAAAACAGGAATTGCCCAAATTTTTAAAAATATGATTTTGTGAGTTATTCAATGCCCAGTTTCTGTGTGAGTTATCACTAGAATAAATCTGTTTGGGGAGGTTATATTTAATGTATATCCCACATTATGAGCTGAAAGCTTCTGCTGAGTTGAAAATAAGATTTCATACATTTCATTCAGTTAACATAAACAGAGCAGGCACTTAGTTCTCCCTAGGTAAGGCTGTGTAGGGTGAGAAATAACAGTGTTTAAGCTTTGATAACTCACAGATATTTGCTTGCTGCATATAATTTATGGGTACAGCCCAGGTCATACACAAACAATCCTCTTTCACGTCACTTTGGCTCCATTGCAGAAAGCAATTTCCATTAGCCTCTACCTACACTGGCAAACATACCATTCCCTGACTTGGTTTAATTTCTCACGATCAGCTCTTATAATTTTTTTGAAGCTACTTAGGTGATTGTCCAGTTTGTTGTACTCAAACAGAAGGCTTTCTTCTGCAAATTAATACTTTTGTCTTTCGAATCCTTCCATTTCTAGCCAGTAAAAGTGAGTTTTAACAGTGTTGGCTTCGGTTTCTCTATTGGATTGTTATTTTTCTTGAGCCATGAACTCTCATTGTTTTCTTTTTTTAAAATCATGCTGCATTATTGTATCTATTCTAAATTCATTTGGTCATTTGATCATGATGAGGAATATCAAAGGAGTACATTGTTGTGAGTGTGTGTTACATGTTCATGTGCACATGTAGGTATTGGCACGGATGAGATAGACATCCATTGCCTTCAGTGAGCACTCCTCCATCTCACTTTTTGAAATACAATTTCTCATTGAACGTGAAGCCCAAAATTTCTGCTACACTAGGTGGCTGGCAAGGCCCCTGGTTCTGCTTGTTTATACCTCTTAGCATAGGCATTATAAAGACAAGCTACCAAATCTGGCTTTTAAGCGGGGGGTTAATGATAGAGTTAAGTTCTCAGGCTTATGCACCAAGCAATTTCCACACTGCACCACCTCCCAGCCCCTTCTCTTATTTTTATCAACCATTTTACTGATTCCTTGTTGTAGAAATGCACCCAGACCCATAAGCACTCCTGGAGTCAGGATTAGCACATCACCTAAAGCCCTGCTTTAACCATTCTCCTCTTTGACCAAAGGGACATCTGATGGCTGGATTCCTTTCCTGCAACTCTGCACTTTCTGGGCATGAAGGAGGATTAAGGATATAATGCTTTCAAAGGACTTGCTCCTTCTCAGCAGGGCCATCTCTGGAAGTTATAAAAAGGAGGGTACTAATATAGCCTAGAGCAGAAGACAGCAAGGCCATCTGGTGTGCTTTCTACTGGACAGTAAAGGGCAGCTCTAACAAGACAAAACAAATCATAGATCATGTTTCTATGGCCTGCTTAAGCCCTGCCCACTCACCTCTCAGCCAGAGAGCACTGTGCACAGCACTGACACAGAATCTATACCTTAGAATGTGCTGTCTCATGCCTCTATTTGCATTTTAGTTATAACTTTTAAGTTATGCATCACATTTCTTTCTTGGCATAGAATGTCTGTAGAAATATGAAATAGTATTCTTGTTTATAGTACTCTCTAAAAGTGACAAAGTAGATCTGCTTGCCTCTAAGACAAGGCAGTAAATGTAATAATCCTTTGTTTGCTATTGACACACACTATCAAGGTGTACATGCTAACAATTTCTAATGAATGGTTGATCGTGAACTATAATTATGGAAACTGAGGAAAAAGCCTGATATACCGTAAACTCTGGCTGCTTGTTTTGGATTAGTAAATTGCACCCATAGACACTTATTTCACATAAACTTGTGTCAGATCATAAGTCTAGACTGACAAGATTTCCCTTTGGATTACATCCATAGAGAGCTAGATTTATTTAGAGAAATTTAGAGAACTTGCAGTGGGTATTGCCTCTTTTACTATGTTTACATATGCTGAATTTGAATGTGAATTTAATCTCTGAGGAAAAATTCACAACTGTCCAGCTGATCAATCAGTTATGTAAGTACTAGATTTTTACATGGAGATTCTGGGATTCAAACTCAGGTCCTCTTGTTTGCATGACAAGCACTTTCCAGATTGGGCCATCTCCCCAGCTTCGTAGTCTCAGGTCTTCAGAATCTTGAGGGGTATTCACATTTGTGGGGCCCACATTCTGTGACTTTTGCAAATTAGTGGCTGTCCATAGAGATGTTGGTATGGTGCTTTGACACCTCCACCAATAGACAGCAATGTCTTTCTAACCATCAGATGATACCTGTAGCTTCTCCCTACGGTGTGACTGTCTTCAAATCTGCTACATAAAAAAAACTAACATTCTTCAAAATTTGCAAAATTCTTTACAGAGCCAAAACAAGATTTAGAATGCCAATAATCTACTGTGTGGCCTGCAAGCTAGATGCTCTAGCAAATAGTACATTTTGAAATCTACTTTTCTAAGAGATTTGAAATGAGTACCTAAGAGGCTGTGACAACAAGCAGCTCATTTGTACTGTAATCGCTCCATCTGGCTCCAGATGACCAGCAGGCCTAGGCCAGTGTGTTCACTTGGAACAACCTACAGGAAACACAAACTGTTTTCCACATAGAGCTTCAGCTGGGGTTGCAGCAGGGTCTTAAGGATCCAGAGATCCCCGTGCTCTGATTGGGTGGTCACATTGTCTCTCCTTCCTTTGTGCACCTTAGCATCTCTCTGCAGGGACACAGCCTACCTATGCTTAATTACCTCTTGTTTTCTTCCAGACTCTTAGTTTTCAGGATGTTAATAATGTATTCAGCTTACAGTATGGATTTCCTTTCATTTATTCAGAAGAAGATTATGGCTTTAGAATCTTAGCATAAAGCTTAGTTTCTTAACCTGACCAGCACACCATGATCTCTTTACCCTAAATTTAAGTTTGTTTCTGGCCATACTTCTATGCATATGTGGGCATCCCTCAGAGGACACAATGGGTTATTAAATATAGACAGACATAAAGAAGGAAGGAAAGAGATGTTGGGTGGGGATCTTGGAGGAGATGAAAAGGGAGGGTGCAAGGGTTTCTTATGATTGAAATACAGTGCATGAATGCATGCAATTCTCAAACAATAAATAAAACTATTATTTAAATAATGCTTAAGCTTCAAAGAAAAATAAATATACCAAGGAAACACTGTAGTACAGCAGTTACATTGTAGCCTTTTGAGTTTTTGAGTTAAACTATGTCATTCACTAGGTATAAATGACTAAATGTTATTCTTCTATACCTGGACAACTTCAACTGAAAAATAAAATGTATGATACAAATAGCCATTCATTTTTAGAATCTCTCTCTCTCTCTCTCTCTCTCTCTCTCTCTCTCTCTCTCTCTCTCCCCTTCTCTCTCTCTTTCTCTCTCTCTCTCTCTCTCTCTCTCTCTCTCTCTCTCTCTCTGTGTGTGTGTGTGTGTGTGTGTGTTGAGCTCTCAGAGCTCTCTGAGTAATAGGTGGTTGTGAGTCATTCAGTGTCTGTATTGGGAAAAAACTCTAGTTCTTTCCAAGAGCAGCAAGTGTTCTTCACAGCTCAGTCATCATTCCCTCCCCAGTTGCTCACTTTAAAGCCTTGGAATAAAGATAAGATAAAGGTGCCTGGCATAATACACAATGAAGAGTATTCCATCACTCTGAACTTCTAAGTGAAAAGAAAAGAGTGGAGATAAAAATACCCCTCTGAACTTTCTTAAAGTTGATAATTCAATTAGAAAAAGAGCAAAGGGAAAAACATAAAAATTTTTCAAATCTTATCTATTCAGAGTGGTAATCTCTCAAAAAGTTAATTCTTTTTACAAGAGTAGTAAGAATTTTACACATGTGGACAAGATTCTGAAGACCTGGTCCACACAAATATACCTCAGCAACAGGATTCTGATGACCTGATCCATATTCACCAGTACACTGCAGCAACTATTTCCATTGGTCATAAATTATAGATAAAAGTTGTTTGCTATTGCTAGGTTACTATCATGGTCAGTTTGATCTACACACATCATTGTGTGTGGTAGCTGTGAGCCTTTATACCCATTCTCAGTCTTTTTGTTTGTGGGAGACAGAAAAGAGAAGCTAAGTTCGAGGTGAACCAGTGTCTGCAGACTGTCGTTCCTGTGAGGCTCCTGAAGTTATTTGGTGTGGATTTTGGTGGCTATTCAGAAAGATCAACTCTACTTCTGAAAATGTGGCTTTACTTTTTATCAAAATGAGTGGTGAAAATATACTCCATGGATTATCTTTATGAAAGCTGTTGGGTGATGTAATTTATGCTGACAAAAGAGTAGTAAAGAGCTTGCCTTCTAGGAATTTGTCTTTTTAGCAGATGTCCTTCCTGGAAAACATAATTGCCATAGAGTCTCTCACCTGACTTGCCCTTACTTGAAAGGTCCCTTCCTAGAACCCCCCAAAAGGAAAGTTCTAAGGGGAACTATGGGTTTCCTTGGTTTATTCTGTAGTATAATCCTTAAATTTAGAGAATGGACAGAGGAAATGAATTCCCACAACACACCTACATGTTCATACTTCTGAGTCTCTGCTGAAGCAGATTCTCTCCAGCTGAAGGAGCTTTCTCTTCTTTACCTTGTTACGTCCACCTTTTGAAACCATCTACTAACTCAAGACTTCTCAATTATCCCTAAGGGTTCTTATGCTCTGTCTTACACTCTCTGAAGTTACTAATCCAGAAATGTACCATATTGCATCTTCCTTATAGAACGATCACTACTCCGAGATAAAATCTCCAAAAAGCACCACCACACAATGCTCATCTTCACATCTGTACTTACTAGAATTTTCACTGGGAAATAGTAGGTCCTATTTGCATAGTGTCTTATGCACCCTTCTGGATTTTGCTTAGTGCGTATGTGCATGAGGGTAGTGTGTGTTGCTGGGGTGTATACAGTTTCACAGCTGGAGCAGCTATTATATCAAACTAGTGTTGTTACTACATTACTATAAAACATACCTGAGTTACTAGCCAGAGGATACCACTGCAAAACCACATAGATATTCTGATCAATGTCCAAATTTTCCTCTACTTCAGTTATAAGATAGGCACGCTATGCTGCTTTCTTAAAAGTTTCTTTCAACAAAATACAAAAGGAGGTTTTAGTCTTCCTTATTCATTCATCACTTCATGTGTGGGGACATATTCTAGGTACTGGATTCAATAAGAAAATAACCCATTTGCTTCTAGCAAGGGAGACCACAGTCATAAATAAAGTAGACAATTTCCCAGAGTTATAAGTCTTCTGAGGAAGGCGAGCTGACGGCGTAAAGGAAAAGTAGGCAACAAGCCTGTGAGTTTCTGGGGAAAGACTATTCCAAGGAGAGAAAATAGCCAATCAAGGACTGTGAGATACATAATTTTTTGTATTAAGAAGTTGTGGTACGCAAGTAGAATGCTGCTGTATCATCTTCATGAAAGGAGGGGCAGGAAGATGAGAGATCCTACCTGGGTCCGAAAGCAGCATGTGCATCTAAATAGTGCCCAATTAGAGGTGTGTGTTTTCTCCATGTGTTGATGCAGCAGTTGAAGGGAAGAAGTAGCCTGGTGTGATATGCAGCTTTATGAGATGGCTGGGGCAGCTTTGTCCAAAATTAAATCACATTGTGTGGATAGCCCTGGACTGGAAAGACAGGAACACCCGGGGGCAGGGCAATATATTAAAACCAGTGCCTTTTATTATCCACTTGTATGCATGGTAGAATCCAGACAATCCCCAAGGTAACAGTAGAAAATCTAACACTTCTCATGAATATTGCCTTTGAGAAAAAATATTCTATTATTGCTAGCAATATCTCTCTACTAGCTTCTGTCCTTCACCTATCTAATAAGATTGTGTGTGACTTACAGATCATGAATAAACAGGATTGTTCTGGGGGATTTGGAGTTTTTGCTTTCATCTGAAAAACTTAGAAGCAAATAAATAGTTTTCCTAAAGCATATTATCAAACAGGGAACATCCCCGGGCAAGCCTTTGTCATCTGTCAGCTTTCTATCATAGTCACATGGCCTGATTAAGGCAGTATGTTGATTCTGCACAGGACGGATCCAGAGAGACAGTAGTCCTTCTGAGACTCAAGTGAGCATCACAAGTCAGGAGACCAGAGATGGAGTGTAAACTAAGTGTACTTGCAGAATGTGAATAGTCGGCAGTACTCTACTCAGCCCCTCAAATTCAAAAAGAGTTTTGTACAATGTCCCTGTGCAGCCTTCATTTCACAAATAAACTAAAGTTCAAATATGAGCAATTTAATATAACAACAGATGGAAGTCTCCACTCTTCCATTGAGGAATTCCAAGCTACACAGGTCTTCAGGGGAGACCAAATCCATTACTACTTTACCAGGGAATGTTTGTAAAGGCAAGTGAGGAAAGGTCAGTTGTTTTGTGTATTAAGCAGGCTATTTACTCTTACCTCAAGACTGATCTAGCCAAGGGTTTATAAAATAATTTTACAGGAGTTTATTATCTACAGTACACATCCAGCTTTAAAAGTCAAATCATTCACAGAAATGACCAGGCAAATAATAGAGGTGGCTTTTCAAGGGCATATGCTGAGTGGCACTGTGTCTTTTAAGCACTATCTTGGGTAATACTCAAAACCACTCTGTGAGCTAAGTCTTCTTTTGCAGGGAAAAAAAATATAAAAGAACATCAAAAGCAAAAATCTAGATTTACAGAAAGGTTAAGCCACTCATATAAAGTCTGAGAATAAACTCAGGGATGATCTGGAAAATGTGATTGATTCAAAGATGGGACAACTGCAGAACTTAACCTAGCCTAGTAAGACAGCTGAACTGAATCACGACTACACTCCTTTTCCTGTTGGTGCTTCTACTTTTGAACTTCAGAGGTGGTGTGACTCATATGGTTAGCACACTCCAAAATATTTACTACCTTCTCTACTATGGTTTGAACGTTTCCCCTCCAAAGTCCTTGTGTTTGAAATTTCATCATGGAATGAATATATTAATTGTAAGTGGAGGCCACACAGTAAGAAGGTAATTGAGGTTAGATGAGGTCCTGAGGTTGGGGTCTCTAAGATGGAATTGGTGTCTTTATAGAAAGAAGAAGAGACCTGAGATATCATACTTGTTCTGCCTCTCCACAGGATGCCGCTTCAGAGGGAGATAGCAGATAGGTGCTTACCAGATACTGAGCAGATGCTGGTAACACACCTGGGAGCTTTCAAGCTTCTACAACTGAGAACCTCATAAATGTCTAATCTTTGTTAATTTTCCAGTCTAGAGTATTCTGCTAGAGTAATAGAAAACAGGCAAAGCATGATTTTGCACACACAGGTACACACACACACACACACACACACACACACACACCAGGGGGTGGATATGGGAAAGGAGGGAGGGTGGCTATTCTATTGCTTGAATCCTGAATCTCATTAACAAGAGTGACTGGTAGCTGTAACATATAAGCTGCTATGTTATTAAATGTAGCATTCAAAGCTCCCTGCTTTCTGGAATAATAGCCAAGAAACACTCATTCTTATCAGATTTGGTATATGATTTGTGAAGTCCAGCACAAAATGAAAATGGGCAACTTTGGTATAACAAATAGATTTTTATAGGTGGTAACAGAAAAGCAGATAGTCAAGCAAGGGTATGTTTTAGCTGTATGTGACCTGTGAGGTTGTACAGGTCACAAACCCATGAAGACATTCCCACTATTAACATAGACTCTCTGTGCCACAGGGAGGAACATGCATTGAACGTCATACTTCCAGTCATAGTTAATCTTCTAAAGTAGAGACAGGTGATGAGACCACCTAGGAGGTGTTCACAACATGTGAACATTGAGCAACACTAACTCTCTTGCATCATTTGTAAGGTTTTTGTTTGTTTGTCTGTTTCAATTATGTGTCTGTGACTGTGAGCTACTTGGTGTGGATGCTAGGAACTGAACTGATTTTCTCTGCAAGAGCAGTAGGTATTTTTTTTTTCTGGTTTTTCGAGACAAGGTTTCTCTGTGTAGCTTTGCGCCTTTCCTGGGACTCACTTGGTAACCCAGGCTGGCCTCGAACTCACAGAGATCCACCTGGCTCTGCCTCCCAAGTGCTGGGATTAAAGGCGTGCGCCACCACCGCCCAGCGCAGTAGGTATTCTTAACTGCAGTCTCCTCTCAGCCTTTTGCATCATTTTCAAGCCATGCTTATGAGTCTTCAGCAGCTGGATTATGTAAATGTTGACCAAGTCCAGTTTTGGAATTCTGAATCAATCAATCATTTCACAAAGGGTAATGAAATACCTCAGTTTTGATTCCATGAATATCTATTTTAGAACGAAAATGAAGCAAGAATTTTGAAAACAATTCTTAAGAGACCTTGACCACAAGGTCCAGCAACCTTTGCCTTTCACTCACTGATTTAGTCTGAAATTGTGTACAAAAGGCATTTCTTTATTTACTCATTTATTTATTTGTTGGAGAGATTGAAGAAGAAGCAGAGAGTAAATTTCCTGTATCCCAATTCTCTAACTAAATATCACTTCTAATAATTCAAACAAAAGGCCTTGTTCTCTGGTAAACAGAGTTGATTCATCATTTTGGTGTTGTGCTTCAAGGAACACATGTAGAATAGTAATAACTGATAATGTGCTGTCTGCAATAGGGTAGACATAATATTTTAATGGCTGCAACCTGTGGAAACACATTAAATTCTGGTGAGCAGGTGATATTTGAGGAAGCCACTGTATCCATATGAGTGCTCACAGGGTTAGGTACAGAAACTGAATTCACTGAGCGGATTGAATGTGTTTAAAGTGAATCAGACAGTGGCTAGCACACTTGGGCCTTTTTTTTTTAAGGTCACCATCTGACCCGTACACTCAGTGGTCTAAAAGCTTTCTCTAACAAGTACACAATAAAAATGCAATGATCATAATGGCCCAATACAGAACATGAACACAATTATCTGCTATCTACTTTATTATAACGATAGCAGCCCTGATTCAAATTACTGGCATATGGGATTTGAGTGGCATTTAGTATCTTTCCATGTATTTTTATGTGATTTTCATTGTGTCCTCATGCTATTGCTATAAAAAGATAATGTCTCCGTGATACGGAAACTCTGAAAATAAGTAATAAGTAATTTAAGGTCAGTCATTTGAGAGAATAATTTTACTGACTTGTAGCCTAGTACACTTTTCTCAGCCAATAAAACACTCTTGTATTTCATGTTTGTTGCTGTTCTTTTTTTTTTTTTGCATTTTCTTTTGTTTTTTGTTTCATTGGAAGCATTGAACATCCTCCTGATTATTCACACTTTCAGTAGCTCCTTTATGTCTGACAGTAGTCCTCCATGCATTCTCTCCTTATATACTCTAGGAAGCTAGCTCTGGTAACCTATGCTTTTCACTCATGATTTCAATGCTAGTCACCCTGACCATCACTCCATCTTTCTTCAAACTCCTCTCTTTTGTTTCTCTCACTTATAACTAAGTGCCTCATACAATGCCTTTATAAATAAACTAGAATTATTCCCAACTTTAAGAACATATATGTATATTATATGGGCTTCAATATATATATTATATGGGCTTCAAAAACTCTTACTGGTTTGTCTTTTAAAATAAACATATGTAAAAGTTTATACTTTTATATGAATACCTGCTCATTAATACAATTTTTTGTAATTAGTAATCATAAAAATGTTACCTTTTTTTTAATTGTAAAGAGAGTCTATCCCAAACACAGTTATTGAAAAGAGAGATATCCCAAACACAGTTATTACTCCTTCATTTCTAGCTGCTCCCCCTTCCCTCTCCTCCAGATCCACTCCCTCCTGTTTCCTCTTCAGAAAAGAGCAGGCCTCCAAGAGACAACAGCCAAACAGGACAAAACAATATACAATCAGACACAGCTGATGCAAAGAAATAGGAGGAAAAGAGTCTCAGGAGCAGACAAAAGAGTCAGACATATACCTACTCCACTCTTACATGTCTCACAAAGACAGCAAGATAATAGCCATAACATACAGTTTTTAATTAGTTTCTATATGCTTCCAACCTACATAGAAAAGAAAAACAAATCTGTATTTCCCCATAATGGTCATTAGGTCATTGTGAGTTACAAGAAATGCTGTAATCTTTCAGAAATAAATTCCAAGCAGGGCAGAATCTTCTGAAATTTTTGTAGTTTCTTGGTGGACACACTTATGTTTAGCTCATTGCATTTTTTTCATTTATGCTTTTGTTACAGCTTGCAATATTCAGCAAAGTCTTGTTCTAAATATGTGATCCCACCAACATCTGGTCACTCCTTCCTTTGCAGAATATCTAACTAAACATTCAGTCATGAAGAATAAAGGCCACACTTCTCAGCCTTACCTGGGACCCATGTGATATCAAGAGATGTAACAAAGGGTGCTGATAATCTCTAGTTATGCTTAAAAAATGTAGTAGCACCCTCTTACCTTCCAATTTCTCCATCTGAGTGCTCTTGTTGGTAAGAGCAATGTCCTTGACATGGTGAAGACATAGTCACCATGAATCCATGCGGACATGCATGCATACCCCCTTAGACAATAGTGGAACAAGAGTAACTGCTCTCAGGATAATAGACTTACTATCACATGTGACCATATCTATATTGTCACAGTAAAGATGGCTAATTCCTTATTAATTTCCATAGATTTTAAAGGAGAAAATTCAGGAAGCAACTCCATTTTAATGTGGTGATTTATCTATGTCTATATTTTTTGTTTGGTGATTAAGTCTGTTCTTCAGTAAAGCCCTTTACACTTCCACACTCAACTTCATTTTCCTGATAAGAATTAGTTTCTATGTTACAAAATCATATTCACTGTGTTTGACTGATACATTAGAGTATTGAAGAAAGGCTTTTCAAAATGCTCTCTGCTCTCTTTCCTGTCACAAGGTAAGTGCCAACACATGGAATTATCCTGCCCCAAATAGTATTTTGACATCTTCCATTACCCTTTT